>NC_063163.1:119572243-119782183 GCF_023159225.1 Perognathus longimembris pacificus | reverse complement strand
TGTGTGTGTGTGTGTGTTGGGGCTTGAACTCAGGGTCTGGGTGCTATTTCTGAGCTTTTCTACCACATTGAGCTACATCTCACTTTGTTTGGTGATTAGTTGGAGCTTAGAGTCTCCTGGACTTTCCTGCCTGGGCTGGCTTTGAACTGTGCCCCTCAGAGTTTAGTCTCCTGAGTGGCTAGCGTGACAGGCGTGAGCCCCTAGTGTCTGGTGGCAAGGTGGATGTTGCAGGTATAATAAAGGTAACTAGTCAGTTGACCTTCAGGTAGACGAATCAGTTCCCCTCAGACCTGAGCGAACTCCGCGCCATGCTGAGTGCAGTGCAGGCTCGCCACTTTCTTCAGCCCAAGGTCGCCAGGGAAGATGGAGAGATCCTTCCGCAGGGTGGGCAGGGGGCGGGCAGGGGCTGACTTAGGAAGGAAGGGGGCCCCTGGGCCCGCGGGGCTCCGGGAGGACCGAGCAGCTGCGGGGCCGGAGCCCAGGGCCTTTCTCCGGGGGTCACCGGCCTCCTCCCCTCCCTGCTTTCCGCCTCCACCTTCATCCAGAGGCCATCCAGCCCCTTCCTGTCGCCGTCCCAGGCCTGCGCTCGCCATCGGGGTCTTTGAATCCCGGCCTGCGTTCCCTTCCCCCAGTTAGCAGCTAATGAGTCGTTCTCTAATTAGCGTTTTACAGGCACCTACAATTAGGCCCACTTAGTGCTCTTGAATGGGATACTTTAACCCACTTTGACTTGTCATTAGGGGCGGCCACCCAGGTGTGCGCACACAGGAAGCGGGCACGGGAGCGGGTAGGGGCAGGGGGTGGCTCCAAGGGCGTTCACAGGCGTGCACGCGTGTGCACACACACAGCGCCCGCACACGCATCCAGCGTGGCGCTGCGCGCAGGTCGGGTGCACACAGTGGGTGGTGTGCTTGAGTGTGCGGGATACACGTCGCCTTGGCCTGCACGTGGGGGTGGTGTGCTCCAATGTGGTGTACAAACACACCCCATCTGTGCGCACACTCAAGTGTGCCACGCTTCCGGCTCTGTGGTGTCAGCTACCCACGGCCGCCTTTCATTCAGAGCTATCACACAGGAAATGTCCAAACTAAGTAACGCATAGGTCTTATATGTATGCAAGTTGCGGGGGTCCCTGCACCCCGGGTGCTCTCCCAACCAGCGGGAGCGGCGAGGAAGTGCACCCCGCCAAGGGTGAACCCAGAATAGGTAACGAGTCGCCCGCACCCAGCCCAACCCAACCTTTCGCCGGCAGATGGACAATCAGACGACTCGGGAGAGGTTCAAGACTGCTCTCAGTTTTAGTGGGGCGGACCCGATCTTAAGTATGGGCAATGGCAGCAGGAAGAGGAGGGTGTAACATACCTAGCCAGGGGCGATGATTGGCGGTCCGAGCTGTCAGTCAAGGGCGGAAGGCCATGGGACCTCCCTAAGGGGCGGCCTAAGTACTAGCACGACCGCCCCCGGGTTACCGCCGGCAGCCATCTTGCTGCACATGGTCTTAAGGCTGGGAGGCGTGGCCAGCTAGAGCCAGAAGGCAGGCGGGGCTAACCGGGATCCCTCTTCCGGGGCTCGGACGGGCGGGGCCAGTCGGTGCGCCCCCACGGAAGTGTTATTCATGTACTTATGTTTCACTTGCTTCTTTTTGTGCTAGCACTGGGGCTTGCGCTGAGGGTACATACGCTACCCCCCGCGTCTCATGTCTGGGACCAGCTTTGTGTGGCTGATGGAAGAGAAGAGCCTTACGGGTTTTCCTGTCCACACTGGCTTCGGACCTCGATCCTCAAGTCTCAGCCTCCTGTGCAGCTGCGATTCCAGGCAGGAAACACCACACCTGGCCAATTCCTAGGTGTTGATGGACCAGGCCTCACTGCGTGGGCAGGGCTGCCCTCGTCCTGCCTCACCCGGATGACAGCAGAAGATGGTGTCTGATTGATCTCTGCTTTGCCATCCCCGCCCCACCCATCTACAGAATGGACCTGGAGAGAGGTTCTCAGCGTGAGGGTGATAGGCAACAATAAAAAAAAAAAAAAACAATACAACCCTTGGCAGTAGAATGGAGTTGTGGTGGCTAGAGCACTCTTTTAGCATTTATTGAGCATTTATTTACCTTCAGAGAAGGCAGCATGGGGAACGTCTCACATGTGTCTGTAATGTAGTCCCCACGGTATCCTTAGCAGGGCATACACCAGCCACGTCACCCTTACTTACTGACTTTATTATTTCGTCAGTTGTGGGGCTTGAACTCAGGGCTTAGGTGCGGTCCCTGAGCTTTTTGCTTAAGGCTAGCACTTTACTACTTTGAGCCACAGCACCACTTCTGATCTCACTTACTTACTTATTGCCAGTCCTGGGGCTTGAACTCAGGGTCTGAGCACTGACTTCTTTTTGCTCAAGGCTAGCGCTCTACCACTTGTGCCATAGCACCACTTTTGGCCTTTTTTTTATATATGTGGTGCTGAGGAATCGAACCCAGGGCTTCATGTATACAAGGCAAGCACTCTATCACTAGGCCATATTCTCAGCCCCCTCCCTTACTTTTTATTTTTTTACTGATCCTGGTGCTTGAACCCAGGGCCTGGGCACTGTCCCTGAGCCTCTTTGTGCTCAAGGCTAGCGCTCTACCACTTGAGCCACAGCACCACCTCCAGCTTTTTCTGAGTAGTTTATTGGCGCTAAGAGTCTCATGTACTTTCTTGCCTGAGCTGATTTCCAGCTAGGGTCCTCAGAGCTCAGCCTCCTGAGTAGCTAGGATTACAGGCCTGAGCTACCAGCACTGGGCTCACACTTACTTTTAAATGGAAGAGGTAAGTCTCATGTTAAGGAACTTAACCTCAAACTATCTGCAGGTGTGTCAGGAGCAGTACGTGAGCGAAGCCCAGTTAAGCTTAATGGTAAACTTGAAGCTCCAGCCAGCAGGTGGTAGATAACATTGGGAGTTTTTTTTTTGTTGTTGTTGTTGCCAGTCCTGGGCCTTGGACTCAGGGCCTGAGCACTGTCCCTGGCTTCTTTTTGCTCAAGGCTAGCACTCTGCCACTTGAGCCACAGCACCACTTCTGGCTTTTTTCTATATATGTGGTGCTGAGGAGTCGAACCCAGGGCTTCATGTATACGAGGTGAGCACTTTACCACTAGGCCATATCCCCAGCCCCAACATTGGGAGTTTTTGATGCCCTGGATTTGATCATTTTAGATCTTCTTCTCCTCTTTGGAGTTTTGAGATAGAATCTTAATATGCAGCCCTAGATGTTGTCAAACGCCAGATCCTTCTGCTTCGAGAGTGTGCCACTGTGTCCAGCCCGACATTGCCCCTCCCCCCGCCCCTCCAGGGCCCCTCAAATTCCCAAGAACATACACAAGCAAAAAATCCTCCCAACAACACACTCATCCGCTTCTCAAGTTGACTTTTATCTCCTTCTAGCTCTGAAAACCTGCCAAGAACTAAATCTTTGTCTGGGACAAATGAGATTACGGTTCTTTGGTGGGTGGGGGGGGAGGAGAAAGACAATCTTCACTTCTCCCTGGCCACGGCTGTTCCCCTCTGCCCCCCCCCCCCCCGCCTGATCACTGCAAGGCAGACGAGCCTCTGAGATGCCCTCTTTCTTGTTCACTTAGGGGTGAAAAATTGCCAGCAAGAAACCAATTAGCATCTTCTACAAGCAGGTCCCAAGCCTTCTGGAACCAATTCTTTGGCTCCCTCATCTATATAAGCAGCATCTGTCCTTAAGCCTCCTCCTAATTGAGTCCACCTATGCGATTATCAGTGGCCCACCACAGCCCAAGAGAAAAGGGAACGAAAGAAGGTCAGCCTCTGCCCTTCCTTTGTCTCCGGTCCTCAGGAAGGCAATCAAGGGCTGGTCACCAAAGGGACTGCAGGCCAGAGACGGCAACCATGTGTCTGAATGGCTGCTTTGGATGCAATAAGAAGAAATATCAAGTGATAGTTCTTGATCAATTATATCAGACACTAGTCTAAGTTCTTCATATGGATTAACAATTAACCATCACAACTAACCTAGTCAAGGGCTAAAATGGTGGCTCGCACCCGTAATCCTAGCTACTGAGCTTTTTTGCTCAAGTTTGGTGCTCTACCACTTGAGCCACAGCTCCACTCGTGGCTTAGCTAAGAGTCTCACAGATTTGGAGCCCAGGCTGGCTCTGAACCTTGGTCCTCAGATCTCAACCTTCCAGAGCAGCTAGGATTATAGGTGAGAGCCACCAATGCCTGGCTATATATATTATCTTAATCCTCAAACTTCTCTCTGGGTTCCCAATGAGAATAATTAGGTTTACAGTAGTGAAATCACTTGCTTGGTCAGGTTCTTGAAGTCATATAGAAATGAGCTGCCAAGCGGGTCTGGAGCAGGAGGACTGCAAGTTTAAGGCCAGCCTGGGCGGTGTGATCACTTGCTGGCCATCTTCAATTATATAGAGAGGCCCTGCTGGAACAAAAAACTAACCAAACCCAAAAGAGAATGGACCACCTAGGGTTAATATAATTATATGAATCTTATAGATAGTAAGCTTTGGGAAGAAATGCTCTTTCTTTTCTTTTCTCTTTTTCTCTTTCTTTCTTTCTTTCTTTCTTTCTTTCTTTCTTTCTTTCTTTCTTTCTTTCTTTCTTTCTTTCTTTCCTTTCTCTTTTGCACTCAGGGCTTGGGTGCTGTCCCTGAGCCTCTTTGTATTCAAGGCTAGAGCTCTACCACTTGAGCCACAGTGCCCCATTTGGCATTTTCTGAGTCGTTTCTTGGAGATAAGAGTCTCATGGGCTTTCCTGCCTGAGCTGGCTTTGAACCGAGAACCTCAGATCTCAGCCTTCTGCATGGCTAGGATTACAAGAGTGAGCCACCAGTATCTGGCTGGTAAATATTCTTTAAAAGAGAAGTTAACCTAGGATTTGTTTCCAGGTAACAACTCCTTTTGATCAGAGAGAAGCTGCCTGGCACAAATGCAGAGAAGGTTTAGGTTGAAAATAAACATTTTAAATGTTGCGTGGCATTTGGCATGCTAGGAAGCATTTGACATTGTCGTTTCTGGTTGCTTTGGATCCTTTTTGAAAAAAGAGTGGTTCAGAATGGACTAAATAGTAACTTAAATAATCCTTTTGCTTAAATAACCCTCTAATAAAACAGCAAGGTGAGCGTGGTGATCTGCCTTTTACAAAAGGGGAAACTGAGACTCGCAGGGGTGAGGTAACTTGCTCAAGGTGACGCAGCCAAGTACCAGGCCAGAACGCAAACCCACCACGCATTCCTGTCATAGCTCGACATCTGCCGCCCCTTGCTGCCAGCTGCGCAGGTCCGGCCACGGCAAGGATGGCTGAGCAGGACGCAGAGACTACAGGCCTCCTTCTGCAGGAAGCGGCGATGGATGGCCCGGCAGTGGGAAGCCGCACAGCTGGACAGGGAGGCCAGGCAGCTCTGTGCACAAAATCAAGGCTTTCAGCCCGCAGGATCTGGAGCACAGGGACCCGATGCCGAGAGCTGCCGGGGTGGGGGGGGGGGGGCGGTGCTGCGGTCCTCCGCCTCTCACCCCTCCAGCTGTATCCCCACGCCCCTGCCCCTGCGCGGAGTCCCTCGTGGCGCACGCATCCCTTCCTTCGCGCTCCCCCGGTTGTGTGGGCTTCATGATGGCTTCCACGGAGGGCTGGGGAATTGAGACCTGGAACTCTTCTCGCCAGCATTCGCATCCCTTTAATTTGTTGAGCTGCCTAATTACCTAAATACCCCTGGCCAACAAGCAGAGTGGGGATGGGGGGGCTGGCGGGTCACCTTCCTCCTCCTTCCCCAGCTCCATTCCAGGGGCCCAGAAGCCTCTACGGGAGGCGGCAGCTCCATTTCCCTCCAATATTAATAATTATGACATTAGACGGGTGATCTGCTGCAACTCCGCTTTTCTATTTGCAGGCTGATGGCTGCATATCAATGGCATGATTAGGCAAATGAAATCAGATTGGCACTGTTATGAAATATTTACATGGCCAGCATGCATATGCTTCAATCTCATTGTTCCCATTATTAAGCCATTTTATAATCTCATAACATTTAGACTCACACTTTGCATTTCTAATTAACTCGAGGAGTGACTTCGCTGGAAATTAATTGCAACTTGTGCATTCTTATACACACAAACTCACTGGGAAAAAAAAAAAAAAAAACAACCAAACTCCGTCTGGCAATTCTATGACTCACCTCCCCCTCAAGACGGGCTGTGATCTGGCTTCTGTGGTAAATCCAGCTTTGCCGTCAGGGGGAGAAGGGACCAGGGACGCTGGTTCTCATTTCGATTGGGCTTCAGATCACAGGCAGGCACAGTGTGAATGCAAACTTCCTCGAGGGAGCCTTGCTGTCTCCTGTACCGACTCACAGCAAGGTGGCTGATAAAAACATCAATAATGATGATAATAATAATAATAACAATAGAAGATGCTCTAAATAGCTATTCTACTGAGCTATTAGATTGCCTTTAGTTCTATTTGGTTCTATTTTGGGGCTAGTACTGAGGCTAGAGCTGAGGGACCCTGTCTCCAGCTCAGTTTTCCCACTCACTGTTGGGACTGTATTACTTGAGCCACATCCCCGGTCCATTTGGCTTTTTATTTTGTGTCTGTGTGTGTGTGCACATGCACACTCATGAGACAGTACTGGGGCTTGAACGTGAAGCCTGGGTTCTGTCATGTAGCTCTTTTGCTCAAGGCTAGTACTCTACCATGTGAGCCACAGCTCTACTTCTGACTTTTGGTAGTAAGTTGGAGATTCTTTGCTACCCAGGTTGGTTTTGAACCCCAATTCTGGGCTGTCAGCCTCTTCAGTAGGATTACCCCGGGCCCACGTTTGCCTTTGAACTATATTTCAGGTAAGGCCTCCCATTTTGGGGGGCCGGCCTCAGACGGTGATCCTCCGACCTTTGCCTCTGAGTAACTGAGATTATAGACATGAGCCACTCGGCCCAGATTTTTGTTGTCTTGCTATTTTTTCTCTCCAGGCTGTTCTCAAATGTAGATTGCTTGATGTCTGCCCGCCAGAGTAGCTGGGATTACAGTCATGAGTCACCATACTCAGCCCTTCCTTTTTCCTCTGGGATCCACTTAGCTCAACCCTAAGGAACCCTGAGCCACAATGAGGTATGAAAAACCCGGAAGCTTCCTGCCCAGGCCTGCAGAGCAGGGGAAACGACCTCAGGTTGTTGAGTGTGTGAAGCAAGCCAAGTTTTCTGTGACTTACTTGATAGCTGTGTGTTTTGTGTTGTGTGCACGCATGTGCGTGTACGTGTGCACGTGAGAGTTTTGTTTTCCTAATGGAGGCTGTTAGCGGTGGGGAAGCTGGCCTCCTTCCAGCACGCAGAAGCTTCCAGATGACGGAGGACAGCTAAATGAAAAGCCATGCTTTCCACCATTTGTCTCAAACAATCACTTAACAGGCACAGGAAATTTCTGCAAAATGGGTGAATAGCATGAATCCATTTCCCCAGCCCCTTAATGAAGTAAAGCCCAGCGGCTTTTAAGACTCAGTGTTGTTGTTGTTGTTTTTTTAAAAAGAAAGATAAAAAAAAATAAAATATAAAAAAGGGGGAGGGAGGGTCTTTATCCTCACACACCAAATCTGTGCAGCCGCAAAGTGCAGGCTCTGACAGGAATTTCAATTATTTAATCAAAAAGAAAATGAAAGAGGTCTTAAGTGTTGTGCTTCCAAGACAGCCTTTTCATAGACCAATCTAGGGTGTGCTCGCATTGAAGATGAAGCAAAATGGGAAGGAAATTAAGGCAGCTTCGGCTTTAAATCATGTGATTGCAAATAGTCAATTAGTTTCTCGATGTTTTCATTTAAGTGTTTAAGTGGAAGGTTTTATTCCTAATGTAGTGTAGTGACACAGAAGAGAACCCACGGCTAACTCCGGCCTCCCTACTCCGACCACGGTGATGCATTTATCCTGGGGAGGATGAGGGAGGAAGCGAGGCTGAGCTGGAGACAGCCTGGCAAGCCAAGTCCTAGTCAGACGGAGGCTCTTTTGTTTCAAATAGCTACCAAAGTACGCGTTGGCAGCGAACTCATTAACGGAGCAGATGAGCAACGTCTGTTGAAAATGGACTAAGCGAACTGCATTTAATTTGGAAGGGAAATCCAGAGCTACATTTGGTTAGAGCTTCTAAAAGGCAGCGTCATCCGTGCGGCTCTGGGGCCGCTTAATGTGGACTCACTCAATCTGTGCATCAAGATGAGCGGAAGCGCTGCACATTGGGCTTGAGGGGAAGCGCAGTCCCTTGGCTGTCAGAGCCGTCTAGGTGATTTGGTTTCAGTGGCAGCGACCCAAACAGGGGTCACAGGAATCTCTTGGGAAAGTACTAATTGGGTTGTACCGAGCTGACCCCTGGCTGGTGCAACAAGTAGTGGAGGGTCATGTCTTTGCAAATGAGCATCGCTTTGTGTTCCTGATTAGCTTGGATTATTCTTCTGGGAGCTTATAGCTGTGCATCATGGGAGGTCAGGCTCTGGGTTTGTGCCACACTGATGGTTGGTGAGTAAACTTTCAATAGCAAATTAGGCCATGAGTCCTGGTGCACCCCCCTCCCCCATTAGAGTTGCCATGGCCCGCCGAGGGAGGGGAGTGCTTTAACACTAGCGACTGTCCCGATTTCTGTTACAGTTGGAGCCTGGTCTGCCAATGCTCACTTTGGTTCATTCCTTCCGAGCCCACCTCCTCTTTGAAGGCACACTTGTCTGCCTCTGGGGTTTGAACTCAGGACCTGGTTCTTATTAGACAGGAGCTTTGCTGCTGAACCACACCTCAAGGTATTTTTTTTAAGGAAAGATCTCTCTCTCTCTCTCTCTCTTTTTTTTTTTTTCGCCAGTCCTGGGCCTTGGACTCAGGGCCTGAGCACTGTCCCTGGCTTCTTCCTGCTCAAGGCTAGCACTCTGCCACCTGAGCCACAGCGCCCCTTCTGGCCGTTTTCCATATATGTGGTGCTGGGGAATCGAACCGAGAGCTTCATGTGTAGGAGGCAAGCACTCTTGCCACTAGGCCATATTCCCAGCCCCAAAAGATCTCATTTTTGCCCAGGCTGAGCCTGGACAGTGAGATATCTGTTTTACACTTCACATCACAGCTAGGATGCCAGAGATGAATCATCATATCTTGCTTCTTCCATTAAGATGGGGTCTTGAGAACTTTTTGTTCTGGAATGTTGATCTTCCTGATTTCATTCATTTTTATAAGTATGAGCCACCAGTGTCCAGCTTCCAAGAAATACTTTTTTTTTTTTAAATCAAGACTTCTAGAAAGTTTTTGTTCTATATTGCTATCTGGTTACGAAGTACTGGGCATAAACTATCTTACCCTCATTCAGCTTTCTGAGATTGAATACTATTTCATTTTTTCATAATGGAAATTTCCAAAAAAAAATAGAAAAAGAAAGTATGTCACCCCTAACATCCAACCCCGAAAGCTTAGCGAGTTGTCCTTCTGTCATCTCTCAATGGCTACTGTGGACAGGTACTGGGGGGGGGGGCTGGGGGAGAAAGCAATGAACTGGTTCAGATTTGTATGAAGATTGTCTATCTGGGGCTAGAGGCATGGTTCCAGTAGCAGAGAGCTTGCCTAGCAAGCCTGAGACCCTAAGTTCAAATCTCAGTACCACAACAAAGAAAAAGAAAAAAAAAAAGATCTTTGTAGGCAGAGAGGTGGTAGGAAAGATGATTCTGGAAGGAAGATAGATGAAAGAAGTGTTGGAAAGAATTGAGCTTTCATTGGGCGCCAGTGGCTCACCCCTGTAGTCCTAGGTACTCAGGAGGCTGAGACCTGAGGATCACAGTTTGAAGGCAGCCTGGGCAGCAAAGTCCATGAGACTCTCATCTCCAATTAACCAGCAAAAATATCTGGAAGTGGAACTATGGATCGGTTGAGTGAAAAAACTCAGGGACTGTCCCCAGGCCCTGAGTTCAAGCCCCCGAATTGGCACCCCAAACAAACAAACAAATTTAATGCTACAGACTGACTCAGCTCGGAATGAGCACATTGGAGGGGTTTAGTCCACTTTATGTTGGGCACGCCATGATTCAAACATCACATCCTCTAATGTATCCTCCTGGAAGGACCCTATCCTAATTTCCAGGGCAAAAGGATTACTTTTTGAAGATGCATTTGCTTGGAGCAGCCAGCAACTCCTATTCTTCCCGGAGACATGTCATCCACTTCAGTAGTGCTTAAAATAAAGTACTCAGATAGAAGGCAAGTTGAAGCAGACAACAAGCAATATAATACAGAATGGCATGAGTAAAGAATGTCACTCAGGCCCTTCTAAAATACACTTCTCCCCTTATTTCCAAGGCCGGGGTACAGGCAGGGTGGCTAATGGAACAGTCTCCCTTCCTTTGATCATCAATGTGGTTACCTTTTTGGGAAACTAAGTCCCAGCTCAGATGACAGTTTTAGTTGAAGCTGACATGAAAGAGAGAGGGGCTGTTTAATTACCAGTGCCCTGAAAACCATGTCTTCTCTCTCTTTAAATTCATAATTCTCTCTCTGGAACCCAAGCACGAGTGCCATTGGGTCTTCCAGGCGAGCAGAGGAAGAGGATTCATTTGATCTTTGATTCTGTTTTCTTTTCCCCGGCTCTGTGCAGGATCTGGCTTCACGTGTCAGCATGAAGGATGTGTAGAGCCTGGCTGGGGGTGGCAGATTGTCAGCTAAGTGAAACTCAAAACTGAATGGAACGTGAGTGTGTCCACCTCATCTCCCAAGGCTTGCATACAACTTAGCAAGGCCTGTGGCCAGGAGCCTGGACTATAGTCCATGCTTGGTGAATGCTTCTGTCAGGGTAGCCCCTGAGTGGGTCTGCATATTCTCCATTGAACAAAGATGGAGGGCTGAGGAAGGACAAGCACTTAGAATGCCTGGGCTGGTGTCAGAAAATCCTTTCCATTTTCCATGTGTGTCCATCTCCATGCGAAAGGTAGCGGATGGCAGTCAGCTACAGGTGTGGTTAATGTGCTGCATACGGGAGTGGATAGTCGTGAATCCAGTGTGGCTTTGGGGAACCTGAACCATTGCTGGTATGCATTGGGAGGTGCAGTGAGAGTGAAAATGTGCACTGGTGTCTGGAGATTTAGCACTAAAAAAATGTGCACAATATTCATTGATCTTGCACAAATAGTATTTCTGGTATTTGGAAAGAAAGCAAGGTCCATGAACGTGTCACCTGTTTCTTCCCGCCTTTAAAGATGTGGCGTGCTGGATTTTAAAATCGACGGAAAGAAAATTTAAATTTGCAATGGGAATTGCATTGCTTTCGGCCAGCTCCGGAGGGCTGGGAGGGAAATCGGGCCCCGGAAGCTGTCTGCCCTTCTGGCCTGCAGCTCGCAATCTTGAAGCAAGATCTAGCTAGCATTAGCCCTGGGACCTCGGGCCGGGGCCCCGCGGAAGGCTCCGCAGTTCCGGCCAACGCCCCAGGAACCTGCGGGCGTCCCGGCCGTGCGGCCCCCCGGGCCCGGAGCGGACCAGAGACGTTAGATCGCGCCCAGGGCTGCGATCGCCCTTCCCCCCTCCTCTCCAGCTGGTGGCGGGGGGCCTCGGCTGGGGCGGCCCGCCCCGACCCCCTGGGCCTGCTCTGGTCCGGTGGCCGGGCCTGGGTAAGGCGCAGGAAAAGCGCTCGGTCTCCAGGTCCGGCCGCTTCCTGGGCCCGTCCCCGCTGGGCCCCAAAGGCTCGGAGCCCCAAGAGGCGCAGAGCGCGGGGCGACCGGCCCTGGCCTCTCCCGGGCCTGGGGGAGAGAGCCTTAGCGGGCGGGGAGCGGGGAGCTGGGCGCCCAGGCCAGGGTCTACAGGAGCAGGAGGCCACCAGGACCCCGGCTCCCCGTCCCCAGCATTCCTTCCTGACCTCCGCTCTGGGAGGTGCCCAGGCCTGGCTGGAGTCCAGAGGCGTTTGGACGGCCCAGCTCCAGAGGGTCATTCAATAATCAATTCTCTTCTGCGGCTGAAGTTAGCTTGCGCCCCCAGGGATGCGGAAACCCCGCCCCAGAGGCTGGGGTACACATCCCTGCCCTTTCCCTTTCTTCAGATGTCCTTTTGCTTTTTTATTGGGGGCACAGTAATGGGGCTTGAGTTGAGGACCTCACACTCTTATTTGGCTGTTTGTCCAGGGCTGGCACTCTACCACTTGAGCCACACCACCACTTCTGGCTTCCTTCTTTTTTTTTTCGGGGGGGGGGCGTGTTGCTGGTTCCTTGGAGCTAAGAATCGCATGGACTTTTCAGCTGGGCTGGCTTTGAACCTCCTCCCATCTCAGCCTCCCACGTAGCTAGGATTTAACAGGTGTGAGCCACCAGTGCCACTTTCTACGCACTCTGTGGGGTTGACGTGCAGGAGGTGTCCACACACAGGCCAAAGCCTGGTGCTTGGAGGCGGAAAGGCTGGATTTCTGCTCTCTGGAGGCGGATACCATAGCAGGCCCTGAGGTGGAGTGGTGGCTCCTAGTGCAGGCATCCTCCAGCAGAGCCTTACCAATCCATCTCCCTGCAGCCTGTAGAAGATGGCCGGACCGGGCCTAATGTCTGGCAAGGAAGAAGTCTGGGGAAGCACCGTCCGCCTCCCGGCGGCATCTGCTCTCTGTCTTCAGTTCTTCTTACTGCTATAAACGTCAAAAACAGAACTTGCCTTGCAGACTCCAGGGCAAAGTGTTCTGACTTTATTTCAATGCCTGCTTGGCAAGACCTTATTTTAGACTCTCTTCCATTACACTTCCCCTTCCCCTATGCCTGTCCTTACCGTTTCCTTAGTTCATGTGTTTGGAATAGGGTGCTCTCACTTCTCAGAGATCTGTTGTTTGGGGCCTAATTGATTCTGGTAATTAATTTGTCCTACCTGCTGGATCAGATGGAAATCCTACCCCAGCGCCCAAGGATTAGCACTTGGCTTACGAACACCTCCTCTAATTATCTAATAGCATGGGTTGCAAGGACTCAGTCTCTATTAAAACACTTTTGCTATTAGCGGTAGTGATTGGAATTGTGATGATGACTAGATTTCAACAAATTAGAGCTTAAAAATGGGGAGATGGAAGAGAAGTGGCTTCTTTTAATTTCCCTGAGTTTAACATCAATAATTAGAGCAATTTTCAGAGATGCGAGCCAAAATTATCCGTGCTGTGTGGTAGATGATCACCTTAATTCCAGCAAATTGACTCCAGGGAAATAAATGTGACAGATTGGGGAAAAAAGACAAACAGAAAACAGAAACAAAACAAAAACAAAAGATTGGGGGAGAAAGGAAAGGGGCAGGGAAAAGGAGCAGGAGACCAAAGCTAGTAGAATTATTCGGAAGGCTGATGTGGGAAAGAGTGATAGAGCAGAAGCAATAATGCACACGAGTGAACTGAGGAGGAGGAACACTGGAGGGAGTGGTGGGAGGCCATGAGGGATGGCCGTGGGCAGTCTTTAAAATGACCATGTCAATTCAGGATCATCTACATGTCTGCCCACCCTCCCTCAGCAACTCAGGTAAAGGGTGTGATCTGGACCATCATTATTTTCTTTACTTCGTTCAAGAATCCAGCTCTCCCTCCCTCAAATGGAAGTTAAGTCTAGCAACTTTCAAGCGGTAGATACTCCCTCTTTCTTTCTCTGTCATCTATTAAACCCAGGCCCAACTGCGGAAGAAAGTACTTTATGCCGATTGCACTGGGTCCCTTTTGATGTCTTCTCTTTCAAAGGGAGTTTGCTCCACAACAGTGAGGCTCCCCCCCCCTTCTTTCAGCTCTCTCTTAAAAAAAAAGAGAGAGACTGAAGAAAGCAGCGCTGGTAGTGAAAAGGTAGCAATGGAGATGGAGAAGCCTGGCAGGAACTTCAGTCGGTCGGGCTCCGCTCTTTCAGGCTCGACCAGGCGTCTTCAGCACCGCGGACAGATCCGCGCCCCGCCCAGAGCCCACCGCGCCCTCCCTCCTGCCTCTGGCAGCCTCGCCATTGGCTCCCTCAGCTACCCTCGCTCAGCTGCCCGTTCCCCAACACCCAGGCTCAGCCAGCCCGGGAGCTGTCTCCCCGCCTCCCCAGCGCCGGGACAGCCCAGGTCCGGGAGGAAGCGGTGGGCATTGGAACCGCGGAGCGTGGCTGTCGTCTCTCCCCCAGGTTTGCCTGGAGAGCTGCCCCGGTCCTCACGTCCACAGCCCTCGCCCCGTGGCAGGCTGTCGGCTCAAGATGAACCTGAATTTCACCTCACCTCTACACCCTGCGTCTTCGCAGAGGCCCACGTCCTTCTTCATCGAGGACATCCTGCTGCACAAGCCCAAGCCGCTGAGGGAGGTGGCCCCTGACCATTTCACCAGCTCCCTGGCCTCGCGGGTGCCTCTGCTAGACTATGGCTACCCCCTCATGCCCACACCCACCCTCCTCGCGCCCCACGCCCACCACCCTCTGCATAAGGGAGACCACCACCACCCCTACTTCCTCACCACTTCGGGTAAGTAGCGGGGGGGCCTCCGAGCCTCAGGGCCCGGCCTCCAACACCATGCTGGAGCTAAGGAAAGCCGCGTACGACTCGGCCTGGCTTGGGGCCTCCCTCTCTAAGGGACAGTAGAAGGTTGGAGATACAGCAGAGAGCATGAAGAGCCCCACCCCCCAGGCATGCAGGGTTTGCACCCCATGGGATAATTCATGCCCACTCTGCACTTTTTGTAACAGGGGTGGGGGCAGGGGGTGTCTGTCTAACCACTAGGCAACTGGAGGCGGCTAGAGTTGGTAGTTCTGGGAGGCAGAGCTCAGCCTTAGGAGCGATTTTCCCGGCCACTTTGGTCCATTTCTCAATCCCTACGGATTCATCGCCTCTTCTCCCTCAGAGGGAGACCCCTGACCACCCCAGTCCCATGGAGCCAAACTTAACTTTCCAGCTCAGACGCTGGCAACATCTTCGTGCTCTCCTTGGCTCCTTGGCTCCTGCGGAGAGCACACACATGAGCAAGGGGTTGGGATACTCTAAGGAGGAAAGGTTTGGGTTGGCCCAAAGAAGGGCGAAAGGGATCAGGAAGGAAGGAAGAGGGATGTAGACTTTTGACCTTTTCCCCGCCACTGTTCCACTCACGACGACGGCCCACCTGGGCTCATTGCTGGAGTAGCAGGATCCGGCCATGAGAAGAATTTGATTTCCACAGCACGGCAAAAAGTGCGCATTGGCAAACTGGTTGGGACAGAAGCGTGAGGAAGTGCCTAGATGCTTTCCTAGCTTTTGGGGAAAGGCCACACTTAGGCTTCAAAACAAAATGGAACAATTGGTTTAATCCACTTGCTGAGTTTAGCAGCAGAAACAGCCCGGATAGCTAAAAGCACTGGTGGAGAGGAGAAACCCAGCTTCTCTGGCGCTGGACTGGGAAGGGATTTGTTTGGTCTGCTTTGAGGCCCACAGCACACGTTGGCTTCACCCAGTGGTGAACATTCTGGCAACATTCTCTTTTCCACCCCGCCTGGGTTACATGCTGTTTGCTTTTCTTTCCCTTTTCTCCTCTCCGGGATTGGCAGATTTGGTGCCTGCGGTGCTGGGTGCGTCTCTGCCATCCAGCAAAGCCCAGAGTGGGCAGGAGCGAGAGGGCTCTACTGATTCCGCTAGGAAAGGGCTCCCTAGCCTTGGGGGGGGGGGGGCGAGGAGGACGAGAGAGAGTTCTCCAGTGCAGTCTGGAAACTGACAGGGAAAGTGCGAGGCGAGGGGGCTTCTGCGTTAAGTTTCTGCTCCTTTCTCCTGGTTGCAAGAGGATGGGGATGGCCTGGGGAAGAGAGAAGCGTCTTGTTCTCGTTACATAAAGTGCGTTTGGAAAGCCAGATCGAGCCTCCTCTCCTCCCGGCTGCACGGAGCGGCGCCAGCGACCCGGCTTGCAGGCGGGCAGCGCTGGGCCACGGACACAGCCCAAGTCTTTCCAGAAAAGCTCTTTTAAAAATGCCTCCTAACTTCCTCCTCTATTGCACCCGCTGTTTATAATTCGGGGTTTTAGACAAGATCCCCAAGCGCGGTTCTGCGGTGCGCGCCGGGCCCTAGGGTTCCTGGGGGGCGATCCGGAGCCCGCGTCCCCCCCACGGCTGGGCCCAGCAGGCCGCTCTGCTCTTGTCTCCGCAGGGGTCCCGGTCCCCGCGCTCTTCCCGCACCCCCAGCACGCCGAGCTGCCCGGGAAGCACTGCCGCCGCCGCAAAGCCCGCACGGTGTTTTCGGACTCGCAGCTCTCCGGCTTGGAGAAGAGGTTCGAGATCCAGCGCTACCTGTCCACGCCCGAGCGGGTGGAGCTGGCCACGGCGCTCAGCCTGTCCGAGACGCAGGTGCGCGGGGAGGGGGGGACGGGGGGCACTGATCCCCGCCTGGCTCTTGGGGCCCCGCAGCTCTCCGTCTTCGGGACCCTTGAGGAAGTCCTCAAGTGACAAAGTCCGGGCTCCCTGTCTTTCCAAGCTTTCCCGACGAAAACGGCCCGAACCCCGAATTCATGTCAGACCAGGTTATTGTTATTTCTTAGGTCAAATGCGAAACTTTATCATTCGCCCTGCTCACTTCGCATCACAGAAGCCGCGCGTGCTTTGCAGATGGCGATTCCACACCGAGTTGTCTTATTTTCTCCTCCTGCAAAAAACAATGCCGAGTGTTAATATTAAATATGTCAGACTTCTTGAAAAAAGATTCTCCCGCGGGCTCAACAAACGGGAAAAACTCCTTAGGAGATGGCCACAACCCCCTCCCCACGGTCGCTAGGAACTGTCGCTCCACCTCTCCCCCTCCCCGGCGTCCTCGCCCCCCGCCGGGCCGGCCGGGCCGGGCTCCGACGGAAACCACTGGCCGAGTAGATGGATTCCTGGACTCGGGTCCTGTTCGCCTTACTTCACTCTAACGATCACCAGTGTTCCAGAGTGTCACATCCCGCTCTGGACGAGAGAGAGAGAGAGAGAGAGAGAGAGAGAGAGAGAGAGAGAGAGAGAGAGAGAGAGAGAGAGAGAGAGAGAGAGAGAGAGAGAGAGAGACAGCCAAAACAAAACTCCCTTTTGCTTCCCCTATCCAGAGCGGAAAAACCGTCTCCTTGCTCCAGGTTTAAGTCACCTGCAGCGCGAACTCGGCCCTGCTCTGCGCGTCTGTGTGTCTGTCTGTCTCTTTCTCTGGCACTCGCAGTGAGATCATTTTCCTGCCAGTCCGGGGACTGGTTTTTCTCCCCGACGAAAGCTCTGCGGGCCTTGTTGTCCCGCGTGGCGATTCGGGGCGCGGGGATTTCGCTGTGGACGTGGGGGTGCGGGGGGGTGCACCGCGCGCCGGGGCGCTTGCTCCCCGCAGGCTCGCGATGGCGGCGCTGACCGAGGCGCGTTCGGAATTACGGAGCGCGCCGTTTCCCGGTTCTCCACCTTCGTCCTGATTTGGGGACAATGAAGCCGCAGCCGAGCCCGATCCCGAGCCGGCCCGCGGGGACTTTCCCGCCCGAGCCGCTGGGTCGCGGCGGGCTTTGTTAGCTCGGCTACTTTTTTCTTTCTGGAAAATCAACTCGATTCGGTTTTTATCCCCCCCCTCCCCCCACCAGGTGAAAACGTGGTTCCAGAACCGGCGGATGAAGCATAAAAAGCAACTGAGGAAAAGTCAGGACGAACCCAAGGCCCCGGACGGGCCCGAGAGCCCGGCGGGCAGCCCCCGCGGCCCCGAGGCCCCGGGCGCGCGGCTCAGCCTGCCCGCGGGCCCCTTCGCGCTGGCCGAGCCCGAGGACGACGTGGACATCGGGGACGAGGCGGAGCTGGGCTCCCGGCCCGGGGCGCTCTGAGCGCGCGGGCCGGGGCGGCGGCGGGCGGGCGGCGCGCGGGGCCGGGCGCGGGGCCGCCGCCGCGTGGACTGAGGCCGGGCCGGGCCTCGGGGACGCACGCGGCCCGCACGGCCCTCCGCCCCGCTCCGCCCCGCGAGGACTGCGGCGCGCGGCGGCCCCGCCCGGGTCCCACGCCGGGCCTGCGGGCCGGGCTGCGCGGAGCCCCGCCGGGGCTGCTGGGGGTGCGGCCGCCCCGGCCCCGCGCCCGGCCCCGCGCCCCTCGCTCCGCCCCGCGGACTCCGCGCCGCGCCCGGCGCTGCCCCCGGCCGCACGGCGGGTAAGGCCGGGGATGGGGGTGGGGTGCGGCGGAGCCCCCGCCCGCCCCTCCCCCCCACGGACCCCACCCTCACTCCAGGCCCCCGGCCGCGCCCGAGCTCGGGCCCCGCGTGGACGTGGAGAGCGAGCGCGGGCGGCGGCGGGGAGGGACACGCGCGAGCGCCTCCGGCCCCCCCCCCCCCGCTTCCCTGCGTGGCGAGCTGCGGGTCGCGGGCGCGCAGCCCGGGCGGTGCGTGGCGCCCGTGCTCAGTGCCCCCGAAGGGGCGCGAAGCTCCCGGGAGACCCAAAGGCTGAACCGCGAAGCGCACGGGCGGCGTGGCGCGGGGCGGCGCCCGGGCGGGGGAGGGGGGCTCAGCCACCCCCCCACCCCCCCGCTTCTATTCCCCAACTGGGCTCGCGGAGGCAAGAGAATAAAGGGCTCGCCGGGCAACACTGGGACCCACCCCGCGTCTCGGGCCGTTTGTTTCCGCGTCCGCGCTCGCAGGCAGTGACCTTGGCTCTGACCTTCACGGGGGTCGGCTCCGGACCCCGACTTTTTGGTTCCCAATTTCCAGTGGCTCCGCGGAGGTGGGTGAAGGGCCACGCCGGGCGTCGCGTGGCTGCCAAGGCCCGAGGGCTGCTTCTCATCGTTGGCAGTGGAAAGGAGCACTTTCTCCTCCGCACGCTTCGCAAGGACGGCGGGGAGGCGACCTCGGTGCCCGCCGCCCGCCCGCCGCCCGCCGGCGAGGGAGCCGGGGAAGGCCCGGAAAGCGCAGGCCCCAGCCCCCGTGAGCGCCCGGCGCCCGGGGCTGGGGTCGCATTTCACCTCTCGGTGTCCCAGTTTCCCCGGAAGGGCACAGATCCTCAAGATCGCTCTAGGTGCAGGGTCCATGGCTTTCCATATTCGTAGCTTAGATCCCCCCCCCCCCCCCAATAGGCTTTTGAGGGTTCTAAGACAAACCAACATGTCAGGGAGAGCACCACTTACTTCTATCATTCAGAGGCACAAACCAAACCAAACCAAAAAGCAGTGCTTTTGAAACACAAACATGGTAGAGCCTTTGGGATTTTTCAAAGTATTTGTTTCAGAATCGATCAGAGAGATTGTGAGTTCTAGATGACAAATGCTACTTTTTCCCCATTCACAGATCAGGAACCGGAGGCTTGGAAAGGTTGAAGGATATAGTCACGAAATCCAGACTAGCTAATCATACAAAGGTTGATTTTTTTTAAAAAATCACTTCTTGTTCACTTTGTTTTTCATAAGCATTATTTTCTTTCGGTAGTTTTACCTCAGTCACTTTATGTACATTGCTCTCATTTCTTTTTTAAAATTAGATTTTATTGTCAAGGTGATGTACAGAGGGGTTACAGTTACATAAGTAAGGTAATGAGTACATTTCTTGTTGAACATTGTTATCCCCTCCTTCCTGGACTTCTCTCCTCCCCAACTTGTTAAGTTCATTTCCAACAGAGCTTTTTGTGAGTATCACTGTTGCATTGGTTCACCCTTTGTCCTTTGTCTCACCATTTTGTTATTCCCCTTCCCTTCCCCAAATCAGATAAACATAGATACAAGACACAGGGCACCAAAATCTCATTTCTTTAGATTGTGTAGGTGTGTTTATTTAAAAACAATTCCAGGCTTGCCGCTTGGTGGCTCACATTTGCAATCCTAGCTACTCAGGAGGCCGAGATTTGAGGATTAGGGTTCAAAGCCAGCTTAGACAGGAAAATCCACCAAAAACCAGAAGTGGAGCTGTGGATCAAGTGATAGAGTGCTAGTCTTAAGCAAAACTGCTAAGGGACAGCACCCGGGCCCAAGGACTGGCACACACACAAAATCCAGGCCCATTGTCTCCTTGGTTCAGCATGATAGCACCTTCCTTCCTTCTCCTAGTCTGTTCTGGAATTCAAACCCAGGCTCCCATTGAATCTACCACTGAGCCATATCCTTCCTCAGTAGCACTTTAAGAAAAGACTTGACAGCAAATGCTTTATAGCAGAATGAAAAATGTGATTAGAGAGAGAAATGTGATTTATGAATAGGAATGTTCTAGAAGGGAAAGTCGAAACTATTATGTAAGAATGTGGCGCTAAGGGGGAAATCTCACATTTTTCTAATCCTCGGAAGAACTGCTAATAGGATTTGGAGAAACGGTGTGTATTTGGGAGAAGTGCAATGTGAGTGTGTATTCACAGTAGAGGGTGGACACAAACTCAAAACTACTAGGCACTGATCTCCTTCT
The DNA here is from genome assembly GCF_023159225.1 of Perognathus longimembris pacificus. Lineage (NCBI taxonomy): Eukaryota > Metazoa > Chordata > Mammalia > Rodentia > Heteromyidae > Perognathus > Perognathus longimembris. The sequence goes on along the minus strand of NC_063163.1, from coordinate 119,761,894 downwards.
CCTGCCTTCCCAAGATGCCCATGTGTATTCTAGTGTGTGCGGAAGCCAGCAGGTGCATTTCATGAGCTTCATCTCGAAGAAGCAGGTAAAGCGGAGACACAGTCAGCACAAGCAGTGCTGGGCTGCGCTGCAGGCTGAGTTCCTGCTCACCTTGGTGGTGTCTGGCTCGAATGGCTGGCGAGGGAAAAGCTTCTGCTGCAATACCAGACCTGCCGACTGTGACACAATGTACACACACAAACACACCCCTAAGGTGACAGCAAACAACCCAGCAGCCAAGTTCTCCCAATTTCTTCTTTCTTTTCTTTTCTCTACAAGGGGTTAGTGATAAGGGTGGGGAATAGATACAATTTGGTTTCAATTCAGTGTCACGTGATAGCACTTTTTGGTTTTGACCTTCGTAACTGATCAAAGCCTCTGCAGGTTGAGAATCTCCCAGGCTTTGCCTCAACTCAGTTTCACTTGTGCTGGAGGGCTGACAAAAGTATGCTCATGATGATGTATTACAGAAAGACACACACAGGTCTGATTTCAAAAGGAACAAAGGCATCTTCAAATAACCAGGGTAGGCAAGTCATTCCACTTCTAACCCCAAATGCCATAATTTCATTTTTCATGTTTGTTCCTAATGCTCTACTTTGGATGGTTTGGATTCCATAGATTTTTGAGAGGGGGTTTTGGTAATTGTCTGATCACGACATAAGAAATAAGCAATAAACAATGCGCCAGCCAGCCTCGTATTAGCTGACAGTGCCATTAAGGAATACTTCACTAGAATCCATGACACCACTCTCAGAGAGAGGAACTTCCTCTGGGGATGGATTTGGTAATTGGAGAGACAGAGAAAGCAAAATGCTTTCTGGTGCTAAGAGAATCCTGCAATACACAGGCTTAGTTGAGTCAGTGGTTCCTTGGCCTTCCTAAATTTAGCTCAATATACACACATAAAAATAATGAGTTAGTTGAAATATTGCATGTAGTATATATATGTTGGGAGGGAGGAAGGAAGGGAGGGAGGGAGGGAGGGAGGGAGGGAGGGAGGAAGGAAAGAAGGAAGGAAGGAAGAAAGGAAGGAAGGAAGGAAGGAAGGAAGGAAGGAAGGGAGGGAGGGAGGAAGGAAGGAAGGAAGGGAGAATGGAGAAATCCCAGCACTCTGTTCTAGAAAGTAAGTGCAAACAGAGTGAGTGCTATAATACATGAAGGATGAAGAATCTTAGGAAGAAATTGTCAGTATTCAATAAAGAAACATTAGATAAAGTTGAAGCCCTTCATTTCATACTTGGAAGAAATCAAGTCTTAGGTAAAATGAGTGCCTGTCTCATGGCCTGTTACTTTGGAGGGATTACAGAATTACATCTGGGGGTCTGAGATAATTCCACTTAATATATAGGAAATGAAAATTCAAAGGCATTTCCATCTATTCATTTCATTTCACTTATTCATAACTAGAACCTTCCTATGTCACCCAGAATGGTCTTGAACTTGCCATCCTCCTGTCTCCCTTCTCCAGTGCTGAGATTACAAGCAACACCATGCCCAAGTATATTCATTCATGTTGTAGTTCCTTTTCTCCTCCATTTTGTTCATTCCTTTGGTCTCAGAATTCCCGCCGTGTATACCAGATAACCATTCCTCCGTGATTTCCATTATGATCATCCCGAGAGCCTTCTCAGCGTGGTTAGACTCTCTTTGTAGTACAGGAGAACCCAATCAGATTTTGCATCACCGCCATTGGCTAGGTGGCTTGCCATAGAGGTTTACATTCGTACATTGCCAGTATTAACATTATGGCTCTTACATGGCCACTAAATAAATCAATCAGGTAAAAATGGTGAGGAGTGTGTGTGAGATAAGAGCTACACACATAGGTACTGGGATGCTTTGGGTGTAAAGAGCTAGAGGAAGGAGGAAGGTGGATTAGAGCATCCATGCCCCACGGCATCATGGGACCTGCATCATGGACCAGAGCATCATGGGACCACAGCTGCTACCACAGGTTAACTACCAGGTGATGCCCAGGCTTCATCTCATCCTTACAAAGAGGCTCTCATGTCTCAGAAGAATTTGTGTTTTCTTTATGTGATTTCCTTATCTTTTGTGCTAAGGAAGGATTTATCGGCCTGGAATAAAAGAGGACCGGGACCATATTCTGGATCCATTCCACACTCTGGATTCCCGGCCAATGCATCTCTGTCATCCTGGGGTGCGAGGTCTTTCTCTTTTATTTCACTCTGTTCCCTGTCTCTGTCATCCTGGGGTGCGAGGTCCTTCTCTTTTATTTCACTCTGTTCCCTGTATCTTTTCTCTCTCTCTCTCTCTCTCTCTCTCTCTCTCTCTCTCTCTCTCTGTGTGTGTGTGTGTGTGTGTGTGTGTGTGTGTGTGTGTGTTGTGGGACTAGGGGTCAAACCCAGGTCTTTGTGCAAGAGCTCTGCCACTGGGCTACACAGCCAGCTTGGTTTGTCTCTCCTGTCCAGGGACCGCAGTCGATTGTACTTCCTGGGCATTGATGCCAGAGCGATCATCCTTTGCTAAAGCAAATCTTCAGTCTAACCTCCTGCTTTATTGGCTAAGTATAGCATTCCAAATTGGACATCATTTATGAATGATTTTGAGTGTTCCACTCCATTTTTAGCTTCCAATTTCATCTGGAAAGCCTCAACATCCATGAATTCAACTAACCGCCTATTGAAAATAGTGAGGGGAAAAATCCCAACAAACCACCTGTACTATGCATGCCTTATTTTCTGGTCATTGTTCCCCAAACAACACAATGTAGCAACTATTCACACAGCATTCACCTTGTTAGTTGGTATTTACAGTGTACGATGATGTATGATTCATGATTGTTGTATGCTATTTTATTTACGCATTTACTTGTCTGTTTTGGCAGCTAGTAGGATGCTCTTTCTGTAGCCAGCATACTGAAAATGTACAGTTATGTGCCTAGCTTTGGGTCTACTTTCACACATAGTTCTGGATACTCAATAGGCCTTTTAGTTGGAAAACTAAATTTTCCCCCAGTTGTAGTCAATTTTCTTGAATTATTTCCTTGATGAGCTTTTTCTGTGTTCATTGTGAGACTATTAGTATTTGGATTTTTTAACCAACTAGATTTATTCTTTAAATTTCTCATTTTCCTCTCATTTTCTATCCTTTTGCTTTTTTGTTTTGCCTGTTTCTATGAAATTTCCTTCCAGTTATTTTCAGAACTTATTTTTATTTATTTATTTTTTGGCCAGTCCTGGGCCTTGGACTCAGGGCCTGAGCACCGTCCCTGGCTTCTTCCCGCTCAAGGCTAGCACTCTGCCACTTGAGTCACAGCGCCACTTCTGGCCGTTTTCTGTATATGTGGTGCTGGGGAATCGAACCTAGGGCCTCGTGTATCCGAGGCAGGCACTCTTGCCACTAGGCTATATCCCCAGCCCCAGAACTTATATTTTTGATATTTTAATTTTCTTGATCACATTTCTAATTCCCAAGAACTCGTCAGTTTCCTTTTTTTTTTTTAAGTTACCGTGTTTAATTTTCTCAGCTGTTAGGAAATTCCAACGGTCTGGTTATATTTAAGTGAGAAACGAAAAAAAGTTTTTCAGGAAATTAGAAGTACGGGGGAGAAGGGACTGCTAACTGTAAACTTTACTGTGAGATACCATGGCTGAAGAACTCAGCCACATGATAAATTCTGAAGTCAGAATTTTAAAGTCTTTTATTTTAGGCTGGTCAAATTCCCTAGAAAAGAAATTTCCAGATTCTCTGTCTCTCTGTCTCTCTGTCCCTGCCTTTTGCTTTTTAAATTGTTTTATTTGTTGCCAGTCCTGGGGCTGGACTCAGGGCCTGAGCCCTGTCCCTGGCTTCTTTTTGCTCGAGGCTAGCACTCTGCCACTCTACCACCAGGCCACATTCCCAACCCATGATTTTTTTTTTTAAAGCAACTTATTCATTTGCTTTGCAGTTTTTTTTCAAAATGTTGTCAGTTTTGTCATTCCTTCTCATTGCTGTATTCTTGTCTCTCTTTTTTTTGCCAGTCTTGGGGCTCAAAACTCAGGGCCTGGGCTCTGTCCCTGAGCCCCTTTGTGCTCAAGGCTAGTGCTCTACCACTTGAGCCACAGCCCCATTTCGGGCCTTTTCTGAAATAGTTAGAGGTAAGAGTCTCATGGACTTTCCTGCCTGGGCTGCCTTCGAACTGGGATCCTCAGATCTCAGCCTCCTGAGTAGTTAGGATTACAAGCTTGAGCCACCAGTACCTGGCTATGGTTAGGTCTTTTAAAGACCCTTTCCTGTCATTTTCCAGAGGGCTCATTATAGAAATAGAATATGTGTGTGTGTGTGTGTGTGTGTGTGTGTGTGTGTGTGTGTGTTCAGTCTACCATATTTGTTCCAAAGTCTCATAATTTAAGTTTGGTATTTATGTTGGTTTTTTCAGTGAACAATGGAAGTGTTGAGCTCATTTTACATTGGTACATTTATTTATAAAATTGAGCCTGTTGAGGTGCAGTGGAATTCATTACATTTAGAAGAGTCAAAGCTGGGGGACGGTGGGCGTCCCCTGGGCTACTGGCAACAGGACGGTGAGAGGTTCCCTCGGCCTTGCAGACCGAGTTTGATAATTGTCTGAGTGGCAAAAATGAAGTGCAAGATTGGTTTGGAAGACAAACTTGCCCCCAGGGAAGGAGTACCCACGGGACCCAAAGAACGCAACACAGAGACCTCCACAGGCTTCCTCCACTCGTGTGCTCCCCACCTGCTCTGTGTAGAGCATGGGAGGCCCCGAACAGCCCTCCCCCCTCCCCCCCCATGGCCAGCACCCAGTGTGGAGCTCCTGGGTTGAGGGTGCTGGAGGTTAGTGTTTAGTCTTTACGCGTCTCCGTCTGTGCAGGGCCTTCAACGAGACATTCCTAGGAATATCCAGGTGAGGAACTGGGATTATCACCGGCTCTCTAGGGGCCCGTGTTCTGCATCCACGAACTCGACTAACCGCCTATTGAAAATAGCGGGGGGGGGGGGAACCCCAACAAACCACCTGTACTATGCATGCCTTATTTTGTGGTCATTGTTCCCCAAACAACACAATGTGGCCACTATTCACGCAGCGTTCACATTTTGGTTGGCATTTACAGTGTACGAGGCGCTGCACGTGAAACTTGGCCGTGTGTGGCATGGACTCCAGTAGCTATGGACTGGGGTGTCTGTCATGGATTGGGGGAGGCCTGTGGGAGCTCCTAAAACCCACTCCCCTCTTTCATTCTGAGGGGTGGCAACATTTCATTTTTCTCAGACTTGGATGAATTTAAAACCTGGGCACCTGACTGAGGCAAGGGGAGAAGCAGAGAAAAGCAGCCCGGCACCCTCTCTTCACTGCCCCCCCCTATTTACATACATGCATCTTAGACAGGCTGGCAGAGACAGGGCGTAAACAGGACAGGCAGAACTGGAAGGTGACCAATTAAGACATTAAGTGTTTTGTGACACATGGACGCATTTGTATTTTGCCCCAATAACAAGGCCATCAGCTCATTTTCAGGGGTCTGCTGCCTTTCTCCGCTCAATCCCCAGATCAAAGCAAAACTGTCTGCTTGCATTTTCCAATCAGAATAGGGATGCTAATTTATACTCCTTAATGTGTGATGGTGAGAGACCCCTTCAATTAACAGGATTCTATAGCCAGCAAAATAAAAGGTATACAAAGAGGTTCAGGCTGGAAGAGCCGAAATTCTCATTAAATCAAAAGGTCCAGAATTCATTACCTCGTGCATCTGAGGCTAACCACTAAATACAGGATCATCAAAGGAGACTTAATGGGTTAAATTGAGACTATAATCTAATTAAAATATTAGATGTGGCTAAATAATTCTTTGATATTCATCTAAAGCTTTCATTCAAAATTGGTGCTCAAGGTTTGTAACATGAGGGATTATCAATTTTAAGCAGAGACAACAAATTTAGGGACCTCATCTGTCCGACTTCAAAGTGCGGCCATTGTGCAGATTCAGGGAACGTGGGGGAAGACCTCGAGGCCCAGTGACCGTGGGAGGTGAATTTGTCATCAATAGAGAAAGTACGGTGATGGTCCAAATTATTATTTATTATCCAGAGGCCTCTACTGATTTTTACCCACAGTGTTTTCCTGTGTAGACAGTTTTCCCAAGGGTTAATAATTATACATTCTGGGCTTTCAATTTCTGACAGCGGGTTTTTCTTTCTAACGAATTTGTACCATAGGTTTAGCAATTTCTCGAAACATCTGTTGTAGAAGTTTGGGGCCTCACTGACAAAGGAGGCCTGGGAAACCCGGCTGGCCTGGATAATTTGCCAGTTTCATAGAGGGGGTGATGAAACCGTATCAGAAATTTCCAAGTCTTCATGAATTATATATGCCTGGAATACACATTGCTGTGATCCTCACAACCTGTTAGAGCTATTTAATAGCAAAAGACCATCTATTCAAGCTTACTGAAAATTAATTACTTATATCACCCAGGCTTGCCAGAGGGAAATGAAAGAGCTCTGGAGAGGTAGCAAGGGCAGAAACCCTGACACTAAGCTCTTTCTTGCTCTCTTCGTATTTTCTAGAAAGCCCCTGTATTGCTAAAGAGGGCTGAGAGAAAGAAAAAAACAACCAACTACTTATTTTGCTTCTTATTGCATTTTACAATGTATTGCTTTTATAACATTTTAGGAAGGCCTCCAACTTTCTGCTTACATTGCTGAGCCAAAAATTAAGTAACTGAACATGAAAAATGGGATTCTTTCAAGCCGGGGGTTGATCTAGGAAGTGAAGAAATGAGGGGAAGAAGGGAAGCTTGACGTCAAAAGCCTTTGGTTCCCACTGGCCAGATCTTGGCTTAAGAAATGGAGACATTTTATATTGGCTCAGTCCTTTTATGAGAAAGATATGTGATTTTTTGCTCAATGAAGCCAGAGGGGTTGAGTGTAAGCAAATCCTGAAATTAGTCTGGAGACAGCAGAGAAAGGCCACAGGTCATAGCACTGTCTGCTGCTCTGAGACCTTACTTCAGGATCATTTTGAAAAGTGGAATGAATACATATGCTTTTTTGGTTTTGGTTGGTCATCAGCTTGAACTCAGGTCCTGGGCGCTGTCCCAGGCTGACCTCTTTTGCTCAAGGCTAGCGCTCTACCACAGAGCCACAGCGCCACTTCCAGTTTTCTGGTGTTCATTGGAGATCAGAGTCTCACAGACTTTCCTGCCCGGGCTGCCTTTGAAGCACGAGCCTCAGGTCTCAGCCTCCTGAGTAGCTAGGATGACAGGTGTGAGCCTCTGGTGTCTGGCTTGGTTTTATCCACTGAGGAGAAAAATGGTGAAAACACAGCATTAGTGAGAAGCCCTATAGTTTTATGATGAATACCTGAGAGTTGAGTGAAATACATACTACTCAAGACAATTAGGTAAAACCAATCTTAAAAAAAAAACCAAAAGGCATTTTGAGCCAGGTGCTGGTGGCTCAGGCCTGTCATCCTAGCTACTCAGGGGGCTAGGATCTGAGGACCATGGTTGAAGCCAGCCTGGGCAAAAAAGTCCATGAGACTCTTATCTCCAACACACTACTCAGAAAAAGCCAGAAGTGGTGCTGTGGCTCAAGTGGTAGAGCACTATCCTTGAGTACAGAGCCCTGAGGTCAAGCCCAAGGACTGATAAAAAAAAAAAAAAGGCATTTTGGAAAGCAACCTTGGTGTTTCCTTAAAAGCTTCTCATTGTCAAATGTTACTCCTACTGCAATAAAAATATCCATGCTAAATCTCTCCAGGAGGTACATATTTTATTTTATACTAGTTATGCTTGTCTTGATACCTGAGGACTATCACTCAAATTCAATTTCATTTTTCTGCTATTTTTCAATAAGTAATTAGAAAAGAATCCCCTCCTGAGTTGATGTAGCCGGCTATTGTAAGCCATTTGCTATCAACTCCAAGTTCTCAATTAGCTGCAGTGTTGTTATAATTACTGGACGTGTTTTCAAACAACTCCCAGTTAATAACTGTTGGGATGAAGAGTCATTTTCTCACTATAGACCAGACTGGGCACGCTCGTGCTCACCGTGATGTTTTGACAATGATTCATTAACCAATAATAAGGCCCCAATTGGAACCATTAGGCATCATTGCTTCTGCTAGGCTTACCTTTTATTTTGTTCTTCAATATTGTCTTGGCTTGACTTGGTTTCTGGATAACTCCCAAGAGACTCCTTACTATAGAAAACAATATCAAGAAGACAGCTGTCATTAAATTCAGCTACTTGTAAAAAAGGAAAATAAAAGCTCCTTTTAAGAGGATGCTCTTGTTGAAAACCCAAGATAGAAACATCACTGTAAAAGGAGACCGTAATAAGAGAGCATACATGGCTTAAAGGGCCTTTATTTGTACCAACTCATAGAGATTAGGCGGACGTATGCTATGGCTTTCAATGGCTTAGATAACATTGGGCCAAATGCAAGCCTTTCCTCATCATACTTTCCGGGGTATCTCAGACAGAAACGCTATCAAGCTGACTGGGGATCCACTTGGCTTTATAACAGATCGATATCATGGTACAATTTAAAGAAGCAAAGAAGTATTTGCCATTTGCTGTGCAGAATGCCCCTCATCTTGGGGTTACGGCAGCTTGTGACATTCTTCGAGCTCATTCTATTGCAAAATGTCTTGGGGGCATTTTGATTCTTTAATTTCAACCCCTAACCTACAGCAATGTGTGTGTGTGTGTGTGTGTGTGTGTGTGTCTGCGCACGCGTGCATGCACGCCAATGCACAGGCTTCCACTTGTGGGCCTTGTGCTCGCTCTCAATTTTCTTGCTCACAGCTGGTGCTCTACCACTTGGGCCATTCTTCCAGTCTAGCACTTTGCTGGTTAATCGGGCTTTTCTATCAGGGCTGGCTACCAACTGTGCTCATCCAGGCCTGAGTAGCTAGGATTCCACGTGTTAATAGCTCGTATTTCTTGGTCAAAGTCCTTTTAGATACCACCTGGCACTGTGTGAGGAGTGGGGATGCTTAGAACGTCATGTCTGGGAGTGGCCTGGGAGGCCAGGGTTCTGTGAAGAGTCGTTTGACATCAACTCACTCCCCGTGTTGGTGTTTGGAGGAGTCACAGGGCTGGGAAGCTTAACCCTGGGCAGGCTTACCAGAAAACTTGCCATGGCAAGTCTTTCTAAATGTCCTGGAAAAGAAAACTAAAAATGTTTTATTGAGCAACATCTAAACGTGTGTGGCTTCCGATGTCAGCGCCAGCTTTGTCAGTGTGTGAAGGCACGTTGTCGGGTACAGCATGCATACATCTAAAAATTAAACTTCGTAGAACTTTAGGCCCCGCATTGAAATCCACAGCAATTCCATGTTCCTTAACAGCACAGAGAAGTAAGAACATCCTAATTCCACAGACAATCAACAGTTCCCAGACTCATGGCTTCGAGTTTTAAGAGGAAGTTAGGTGCAGGGCATTTTCTATCACATCATGATGAAGGTAGACGACACAGAGGCGGATTGCCAATGCTCGTTCTCAGGCCTTGTGAAGAAAGAGACACAGAGATGCCACAAATGGCTGTTTAAATGACCCATTTCTGGATATGTCCACAGAGGCAAAGCCCAGGAAGTCTTCTGGTAATTAAGACTGGGAGTTTTTATAATATTTCTAAAGATAGTAATAAGAAAAACGTTGATGGATATTTACATGTAGTAATGAACTATGAAACAGATTTATCTTCTGTAACATTGCTTCTGTGTGAGAGCCAACATTTGAGGGTCATTGGGCTGTTTTTGGTGGCGGTGGGATCCCAGCATGCGCACACACTGGACTTGGTCTCTCGTGGTGGTCTGGGGTGGGGATTTCTTGATGTGCTGGGGTATGTGTGACAAAGGTCTTCATGATCATTAGAACAGCGTTTGACTGGTGTCATTTCAGAAGGCGCATCTCGATGCATTTTCATTTCTTTCAATTTGACATGTGTGTTTCTTGCTGAACTTGGCAATTCAGGTAATAATTTTGAAATGTTATCTCAGAATTCACTGGCAATTTGTCCCATTTGAGATCGTCTTAGGCAAATGGAAGGGTTTACCAGGGGTAGGAGAGAGACACAAGTAGGTAAATTTATTTCTTGCTAACTTGGAGGGTGGAGATAATTTGAGACATCAAAAGATCCAGTATAAAATCAAAGGCTTTATTTTCTGGTTATCTATTAGCCCACGTTTTAACCGACCTGAAAAATAAATAAGAGCTCTCTTTCCCTAGGAGATGAAGCATGGCGCCCTGACCTGAGCAGGCCCCGGCGAGAGGCTACAGGAAGCACGCAGGGCCGCGGCCGGGTGGGTCAGCTCAGCGCTGTGTCACCGCTCTTCTGGTGGGGTGCGCGGCTGGCGGTTTCCTCCATCAGTTCCCCGAATGCTTTGGGTCCCCACCAAGTGTTGTCTAGACAATGTGGAGGACTTTGAAGGCAGCCACGGCCTGCTTTTCTCTCTCATGTCTGGTCTGCAGTATCTCCAGCAGCGAGATCTCCGGTAAACCTTCTTCCCTCGCAACATGGTTCGCTTTTGTCTTTTTCTTGCTTCCCTGATCTGTGAGATTCGATGGTTTGGGTTTGGGGATGGTCTTCGCGTATTCCAGAGCCTAGAAGCATACAGATAAACTTTTATTGAAAATGGCAACTGAGTCTTGGATTCCTCAAGCTAAAGCTGGTCTGGGGAAGTGTTTGTACTACAGATGGAGCTGGCTGCTGTGGGAAGGGTAGAAACAAATCAAACGGAAAAGCAAATAGTGAGACACACTGCACTGTTTGAACAAAACTTATTAGCTACTAGACAATACATTATAGAGAAAAGTGAGTCTGAGAATGATGATAGGTAGGCCCTTTGGATATCTTCTTCGTAAGACTGAATTTCCTCAATTGTTAGGAAAAAAATTTCTTGCATATTGACTTAGTTTTTGCATTTTTTTTTGGCCAGTCCTGGGCCTTGAACTCAGGGCCTGAGCACTGTCCCTGGCTTCTTTTTGCTCAAGGCTAGCACTCTGCCACTTGAGCCACAGCGCCACTTCTGGCCGTTTTCTGTAAATGTGGTGCTGAGGAATCGAACCCAGGGCTTCATACATGTGAGGCAAGCACTCCTGCCTCTAGGCCATGTTCCCAGCCCCCCTTGGCTTAGCTTTTGACAGTCTTATTAAAGCCACACTTGTGCTGGTAAACTATCAACACATCTCTCTACCCAAAGAGGACTTGGTGTAGCGGGAGGCGGAAGACAGACATCACGGCAGTGGCTGAGCCTTGCGTTTTATTAATTGCCCGTGCTCCTAGGCTCTTGGAACTCCACAAAGATAAGTTGATTTTCTTCTTTCTTTAGTATATCTATAGATATGTAGCATATCTATAGTATATCTACTCTTTATTATATCTATAGTCTATCTATTCAGTATAGTTAATGACAAAATTTAGTCTGTTTTTGAGGGATGTCTCATTAATGACAAAACGAGATCATCCCTTCTGGGTTAGAGCTCAGTGGACAGTGCTGGCCTCATGTTCCCAAGACTCTGGCTCTCAGCACACGCATGCACACACACAGGACCACTGGGTATGATTTCTAAATCTGCCTCTATATGATATATATATGTATATATATATATTTTTTGTCGGCAGTGGGGCTTGAACTCAGGGCCTGGGCACTGTCCCTGAGCCTCTCTGTGTTCAAGGCTGGCACTCTACCACTTAAGCCACAGTGCCACTTCCGGTTTTTGAGTGGTTAATTGTGGATTAGAGTCTCATGGGGACTTTTCTGCCCAGGCTGGCTTGGAACTGTGATCCTCAGATCTCAGCCTCCTAAGTAGCTAGGATTACAGGCATGAGCCACCGGTGCCAGGCTGAGTTTTGTACTTTAATAAGCATCTGTCTATAGCTGAGAGGGGAATAGACAGTATATTGAAGTTCTGGGAGAAAAATAAAAACCAAACCTCTAAAACACAGGAGGAAAGTCCAAATTTCACAGTGCTTCTCGCCAAAATGTGTAGCCATTTCTAAGTGTGTATTTGTTGCTTTGACATTCTTCCTGAAGATACACTGGAATGGACGGAAGATGAAAGGGTGACAGGACGGGAACTTAGGGGGAGGAGTGAGGTCCGCAGAGCCTAAAGCACACGCTCCTGCAGGCGTGGGGCCGCCCCGCCCTGACAGAGGGGGTCCCAGGGCCCCAGGCCTGCAGCGGTCTGGATGGATTGAGGCGGAGACTTGCTCTGCAAACGTCTGCATCCACAGGACACAGTTCACACACACACACACACACACACACACACAAACACACACACACACACAGTCTGGGGGAGATGACATCGGAGCGGAAGAACATTCCCTATTTCTTGAAATCTTGTTTGCACCACAGAAAGCTTTCCATGCCCAGCTCTCCAGGGAAGGGAGGGGCGCGAGCTCGAGAGGAACAAGAAGGACTTCCCTTTGACGTGAACAGAAAGGAGACGCTGGTTTCCTCGAAACTCAGTGGATGATAGGGAAGGAAATGGGTAGTCAATCAGGATTGCTAGTTTCTTCTACGAAATTACTCTGTCACTTTTATGTGCCATTTTCCCAGAATTCTATATTTGGAAGAAAAGATGGGGTGATAATGAACTTTGGGAAAATAAGAGAGTTAACTTTACAGCATTGTGTGTGTGTGTGTGTGTGTGTGTGTGTGTGTGCCAATTCCCTCAACATCTGGTGATAAAAGTACTAAAATGTCTCCCACATTCCAAATACATGGAGGAGGGGCTGGGAATATGGCCTAGTGGCAAGAGTGCCTGCCTCATATACATGAGGCCCTGGGTTCGATTCCCCAGCACCACATATACAGAAAACGGCCAGAAGTGGTGCTGTGGCTCAAGCGGCAGAGTGCTAGCCTTGAGCAAAAAGAAGCCAGGGACAGTGCTCAGGCCCTGAGTCCAAGCCCCAGGACTGGCCAGAAAAAAAAACAAAAAAACCAAATACATGGAGGAGCCTTTTTGAAGTTAAGAGGTGACAGCAGTCTCCCTTTCACACTGACTGGAAAAAACCCAAGTGCCCGGATGAGGCCTCTTTACCTTGTGCCGAGGGAGAGCGGACTTGTTCTCCGCTTTGGCCGTCTGCGGTTTGGAGGGAGCGGGGAGCGTCTTCATGTTGTACTCCTTGACTTGTTTCGCATATTCCTTCTGCTGCATCAACTTTTGCATCTGTTCAGAGAAACACAACCGTGACGAGTCACAGGTCCCACTTGGCTCTCTCTGCCCTTTCCTGCAAGTGACATTCGTTGTAGGGAGCTGGGCACGGTCAACTAGTGGCTCAGGAGAGTTGGCCTGGCCAGGAGTAGGGTGACAGCGGTGGCCTTGTCGTGGGTCCCCCGTGGTGAGGGACACACTGCCGTGGCACACAGAGCACCCTCTTAACCCAAGCTAGATCCTGTCTGGCTCCTTGTTTGGGGTCCGTTTTTGCTTCCACACTCTTTATGCCCAAGTGCAGTTAAGACACACCGAAGGAAGATCTCCGCTCACTAGGGGAGAACGAATGATGCGGCCGCCCCTCCCAGGGGCTCGGGACGGGTCCTCTCTGTGGCTGCTTCAGACGCATCAAGAACGATGTCGGAAGAGACCCGAACCACACACGTGTGCGCCAGCTCTCCACTGCAGGCTCTCCAATATAACGGAAAGGCGAGTACATAAAAGAATACTGGCTAGGCATTAGTATTTTACAGGGGAAAGCACTTAGCCGTGCTGTTTGGGAAGAGTCTATTCGGCAGGAGAGGGCTTGATGCTGGCGACTATCTTGGTTCTATGTCGCTACAGGACAGATGGGCGCGGCAAGGCTGAACACGCTGTGTACATTTCACTCACTTTGTCTCTGATGGACTCAAAGTCAGGTCCCAGGCCTCCAAGTTTCACGTCCCTTTTCTGATAGCCCTTCAGCTTAGAACTCTGAAAGTACAACCAGAGAAACAGCGTCTTACAACCTGTGGCCCAGGCAGTCACAGGTGCCTAAGCACAGAAGGAAAATGAGGAAGGGAAGCTGTGTGGGTGGTTGGAAAATGGACACATTTCTTGACCATTCTTCCAGCTTCATGGTAACTGTTGACAATAGTCTATTTGGTTCTGTGTGAAGACTTAGCTAACATGTTCTGACATTTCCACTTCTGCAATAAGAGATATGAAAATTCTGAAAATCGCAAATTAAAAATTTCAAGCTAACCATGTGCTGCACTGCTATGAACACTTTCACGATAACATAGACCTTGCTACATTGTCTATGCTGCGGGCTGTGAGGCTCAGCCTTGTGCAGGTTGCTGAATCAAATGACTTCCCTTAGAGACACCCCAGGACAGAAGGTAATTGAAGAAGGTAATAACTTTAGAATTGTTCTCCTAGCCAGGCATTGGTGGCTCACGCCTGTAATCCTAGCTACTCAGGAGGCTGAGATCTGAGGATCAGGGCTTGAAGCTCGACCTGTGAGAGAATCTTATCTCTAGCCAGTAACAAGCCAGAAGTGGGGGAATGGTGCAAGGGGTAGAGTACCAGACTTGAGCAAAAGAGCCAATAAAGAACACAGGCCTTAAATTCCGCTTCCATTTCCAGCACTGGCACGGAAACTTTTGCTCTTGATTGTTGGGGAGAAAAAAGGTAACCAAGCAAAGTAAAGTAAAACAAATACAATTCAACTGTAACCCATTCACAATATTCAAAAGAAAGCAAGCATTGAAGAGTCTTGAGAAGATCCGCTGAGAAATCTGTTTTGTTCAGTCCGTGTGATTTATTAGCATGGGTATTACCAAGCAATAGTGAGGAAGTTTATTAGATTATGACACTTGAACCAAAATAGTCCACAGGAAGAAACCCTAATCCTCTGCTGATCACAGGCCAGATTAAGACACTCTGCAAATGGCAGCTCTCAGCATTAAAACTTAAGTTCAGACATGCCATTTCCCATTGCGAGGACACCAAATCCTTTTACCTTCCCACGTCTTAATGAATGTGGTTCCCTTTACTGGAAGAGGGAGAAAAGACAAATACCAAAGAAGTAGCTGGGGTGAAAATAATCATGTTAGAGTGCATTGAAGTTCCTGCCTAGAGTGGAGAAAGAGCCCCAGAATGGAGGAAGCCATTGTATACTAACCGCATGGAGTTCCATTTGTTGTCAGGGTCAAGACAGCGTTGGTTGCTGTTGTTTTCAGTACTGGGGAGCAAACCCAGGTCCTCTAGCTTGCTAATAAGCGATGACTCCACCCCATTTGTTTATATTTTGTTTTTGAGAGAGGATTTTCCTAACTTTGCCCAGGCGTCCCCCGAATTCCCCCGCTCCTGCTCCTCTGCCCAGCCGTGGGTGAGATTGCAGGTGTGTACGACCAGGCCTGGCGCGGGGCACACACAACGTTCTCACTGATTTTGAGAGCTCCTGCTCATCTACCTAGGAAGCCCCCTTCTAACATCACACTTGGCCAAGGCAGTCCGATGAAAGAGGGCTTTCACTGTGACTCCTGCATGAAAGAATGACCTCACACACGCATCCTACTGCGCCAACCGTGGCCACAGTGTGTCCAGCTCACACGACCTGCGGATTCCCCAGAGGTCGTTCTGCTTGGCTGTCATGGGAGAGGCTCAACAGTCAAAATCACCTGCCCCTGTTCTCCATGAACATGGGGTTCCAGGACACCCTGAAGATAACAAATCTGCCGATGCTAAGTCCTTTATACAAAATAGACCCGTATTTGCCTATAAGCTACAAAGAACTTTTTTTTTTTTTTTAATTTGCCAGTCCCGGGCCTTGGACTCAGGGCACTGTCAGGACACTGTCCCTGGCTTCTTTTTGCTCAAGTCTAGCACTCTGCCACTTGAGCCACAGTGCCACTTCTGGCCATTTTCTATATATGTGGTGCTGGGGAATCGAACCCAGGGTTTCATGTATATGAGGCAAGCACTCTTGCCACTAGGCTGTATTCCCAGCCCCTACAACGAGCTTCTATAATTATGCCTTACATCGCCTCTAGATTGTTCAGAATACCTAATACAATATGAATGCTATGGAAATAGTTTTTGAGATCCTCTAAGGAATGACGACAACAAGAAGAACAAAAGTCTGTACATGGGGGCTGGGGGACGGGCTCCTAGTGCAGGCGCAGCCGCCGGGCCGGAAGTTCGATTCCGATGCGCGGGGTCACCGAATGCTGGGCGCTGCTGGCCTGCGCTTCGCTCCTGACATCTCTGCTTTCGCGTCCCGGTTCAAAAGAGCCACGCGGAGGCTGCACCTGCCACGCCACGAGGCGAGGCGCCCCGCACCCGGACCCACTCCGTCAGGGGCAAGACTCCTGAGGGCATCTAGTCGAAAGGAAGCCCTTGGATAGTGTCCCCCGAAAGTGTCCCCCGACATAGTGTCCCCCGAAATAGTGTCCCCTGAATAGTGTCCCCTGGAGGGCATTTCAAATTCACAAATCCTCTTTAAAACATATCCCGAAGTCACCACCAAGCAAAGCCACCACAGACAGGGCTTCCGGTCCCTTCTGTCAGGCTGTTCATGCGTTCCTAACAATTATCCACGCAAGTTATTTTACTTTTCAATAGGCATTTTAGCATCGCATCCTCTTGTCCCGTCACTAAATGTTTAAAATGTCATTTGGAAAACTACCTTGCTGTTGTTAGGTGGTGCAGGGAGGGGTCGCAGTCACGCGGGGCAGGCGTGAGTGCGGGTCCCTCTGTCTCCCCTTCCGCGGTCTTCCCTTCCCGCGCTCTCCCAGGCCCCCCTCCCGTCTCCACCCACGAGTGGCGGAGGTCACGCTCATCCGTGTCCAGCGGGCTCCACGTCTGCACATTTCACCCTTTTTCCCTCGAGGTCTGCGCCCCCCCCTCCCCGAAGATACACACAGGAATGAACCCTACGCAAAGAAAAGAAAACACAAGCACCACCACCGACAGCGAGAATGCCTGTGTCCTTCTTGTTTTGACACATTCGAACTGTGATTTTTTTAAAGCCTGGCATTGTATTGTCTCGTTACAGTTCAATTTCTAGCTATTTCTCTAAATGTGGAACACTCAGGACAGTCTGGGATAAGCATTATTTGCATGCCATGCTGTTGGTTTTTTTGGAGATAAATAGAAGTGCAACTACTGAGCCCGAATGAACACGCGAGCTCCCCTAATCATTCCCCTTTCCCCGGCCGTGGAGCGGTGACACTGTGGTTACATCGCCTCCAATCCCATCTAAAAACTTGCAATCGTTCTCAATCGTTGAGTGAACTCAAGATACCTTGCAAAAACAAATTTGTTCTTTTTCTCACAATCATGAAATTATAGTCTGTTTGCCAGAGTAAATCAATAATGAGAAGGAGGGGATCAAAAAATCAAGCCTTACTCCGATCTAAGTCATAAATCCAATTTGCCCAGAGATGATAAGAAAGAAATGATCAGTGCCCAGAAATCTTATCCTTAGCCGGAAGCAGCTTAACTTTTAATCATCCCACTGACCCACAAAAGACACGAGTAATTGCTCAGTGGTCTCCGGCCACTGTTCTCACAGTTGCCTCAAGGAAATGTCGTGGTCAGCACAGAGAAAAAAAACGGAGCCCAAGGCCTAGCATTTCATAAAGAGTAAAGAGAGGGTGTGTGGCCCGAAGGTGACATTCCCAAGACCCTTTCCCGGAGGAGCTGCCCGCCGCAAAGCGACAGTTCTCGGGGAAAGCCCCGGCTCCTAACGGAGTTTGTTCTGGGTGACGGGAGATGAAAACCTGAACTGGCTCAAGCGTGGCGCAAGTCACTGCGCGCTGCTTCTCAGTTCTGTTCTTCGCAGTTCTGTTTGCGCTCTCTCCATCTAGACTCTTCCTGAAAACGGCGTTAATTACAGCACGACCGAGTTATTTAGGATTCACACACGCCCAAACTCACCTACTTGAAGTTGTATCATTCAATGTTTTTTTTTTTCTTTTTGGATATTTGCTGAGTTGTGTACACTTGCCAATTCATCACCCTATAAATGAACAGAAGCTCCAACCTCCAGCTCTAGGCGACCGCTCATCTACTTTCTCCATCTTCCAGAGTCTTGTCTAGTAGGGCAATCCCCAGAATTGACTTTGGTGTACCTTCCTTTGCTTTTTCACAACACCGAGAGGTCACAGCACCACAACGCAAAAAACATAATAGTAATGGTAATAACACTAACAGTAAACCAACAGTAATATTCCTATTGTGACTCTGAGCTCAAGGCGAATGAATTAGAAAATATAGGATTGCCCTTGGCCAAGCCCTGTCTCCCTGTCCCCCTCCCTGCCCCCTCCCTGCCCCCCTCCTTGCCTCCCTTCCTGCCCCCCCTCCCTGTCTGCCTTCCTGCATCCCTGCATCTTCGATGGTCTTACTGAGGACAGAAGGTTTCCATCAGTAATTAAGCACCATTCCTCTCCAGCCACACAGCCCATTTGTACTGTCAACGTGGAACAGAGCGTGCCTGGATCAAAATGACACTGACTGTTCTGCAAAGAACTCCTCGCAAGACCAGGGCAATGATGTACCAGGCTGTGGGGGACACTGCAGAGCTGTTCCAGAACATTCCTCAGATGTGTTAAGTATGAGAAAGGTACTGAAGAACAGGACAGGAAACAGCATTTCAAACACTGTGGAGCAGTGAGCAAAGAAATCTGCTCTGTGGGGCTGGGGATATGGCCTAGTGGCAAGAGTGCTCGCCTTGCATACATGAAGCCCTGGGTTCGATTCCCCAGCATCACATATACAGAAAATGGCCAGAAGTGGCACTGTGGCTCAAGTGGCAGAGTGCTAGCCTTGAGCAAAAGGAAGCCAGGGACAGTGCTCAGGCCCTGAGTACAAGACACGAGACTGGCAAAAAAAAAAAGAAAGAAAGAAAAAAAGAAATCTGCTCTGCTGTGGCTGACCTTAATCCAAACCAGCCTCCTGTTAGCCGTGCCTGACTGTCTAGGACAGCAAACACACCAGTTAAGGACGGAGCTCCGGTCATGGGCGGGGAGCGGGCGTCACAAGTGTGTCTTTAAACTCTCCCTGTCTGGACTTAGTGGCTGGACAATGCCCAGTATACCTCAATCAGTCAGGAGGGAAGGGCCAAGGACTGTTTGCTTTTCAAACTCTCTCTCTCTGTCTCTGTCTCCTTCTCCATCTGCCCCCACCCCCACCCTCTTTGCCAGTCCTGGGGCTTGAACTCTGGGCCCTGAGCCCCTTCGGGTCAAGGCTAGCACACTACCACTTGAGTCACAGAGCCACTTCCAGCCTTTTCTGTGATTAATTGTAGATAAGAGTCTCATGGACTTTCCTGCCCAGGCTGGCTTCCAACAGTGATCCTCAGATCACTGAGTCACTAGGCTTACAGGCTACACTGTTTCTCTTTTAAACAGGGTTCAGGGCGCTTCCCTGGGAGACGGCAGGTGTTGATGTGCCCAGTGCACAGGCGTGGCCCGGGTAGTGACCCCTGGGCTCTGGTGCCCTGCTACCCACCGTGCTCTGCAAATAGCACGGTTCCGAGCCGCATTAGCTTGTGGAGCGGCTTTAAGGACAGTGCGCCTCTGCAGGATCGTGGGCTGCAGGCTGAGAAAGTGGACAGGCCGGGGTTGTGCCAGTCCTGACAGGAAGTAGGGGGGAGGGACTCTCCGGGTTGGGAGGCGGGAGCTGCGGGGGCCCTCCTGCCCCTTCCCCAGCCTCCCAGGCACTTGGGGTCCTGGGGGCCACATTTCCCCTTCTCTGTTCTCAGCAAAACAGGAATTCCAACTAGGAAGCGGGGGAAGAGGGCGAGGAGCACGCGGTGCATGTTGGTGTGGGGCCAGGGTGGGAGCTAACGTGTTAGTGCGCGATTTCCTTTATAGCATCCATGGCTCGCCAGTCACAGGGCAGCGGGTGCAGGCGCAGGAGGAGCCCTGCAGCCTGAGCCCTCAGTTGCAAGTCCAGAGCTCGCCTCTGTGGTGCGCGCCCAGGACAGAGGGGGGGTCTGACAGGTGCGGGCACTGCGCCTGCGCACTGGCGGGGCTGAGCCTCCAGCAGGGCCACGACGAGACCCCGGGGGCACGGGGAGGGGGTGCAGACCCATGGCGCCTCCCTCCCTCCCCCCAGCCGACTGAAAGAGAGGGAGGGAGACCCCGGGGGCTTAGCTGGAGGCGGTCCTGGGGCCTGGGGCCTCCAGCTGTAATTCCCGGGGTGGGGGGGTGGGGGGGGCAATGCGGGCTCATCAGATTGGAAAGTCAGCTGATGAGACTCGACGGAGGGACACGCGTGTTACCTTCGTGCCGCTCCTTTTCCTGGGCCTCGCCCCCTTCTCCAGCTGAGACAGGTAGCCCTCCGAGCTGCTCCGGTTGAGTCTCCTCGGGGGCCTGTGGCTTCGCGCGGGGCAGAGCTGGCACTCGCTCTCCCCGCGGGGCAGGATGGGCGGGAAGGCGAGCAGGCCGGGCGGGGGCCCCGGGCTGGGCTGCACCTCGGCCAGCTGCTCCAGGGCCTGCTGGTGCTGCTCCATGACGTGGGCGAGCCGCGAGTCTGGGGAGGCGCTGCCGGGCTCTCTCTCCGAGGAAGAGTGGAATTTCCTTGGGGGAAAAAACCCACCCGTGTCAGTAAAACTTAAGTGAATGAGGCCTTTAGCAGACGAACAATTACGAATCAGTCCCCAAATCAAGTTAAGGACCTTCAGTGTAAACTTCTCAGGAATATATTAATCTCTTATCTTCAAAGCCTCTTTATCTGCTTGAGAACATTCACGTTCTTCTTCACAACTTTAACTTAGTGCATCCGGAACGGACAAACACCACTTCAAAAATTCAAACACCTAGGAGTGTGTGTGTGTGTGTGTGTGTGTGTGTGTGTGTGCTGGGGCTTGAACTCAGAGCCTGGGCTCTGTCCCTCAGCTTTGTTGCTCAAGGCTAGTGCTAGTGCTCTACCACTTGAACCACAGCTCCATTTCTGGCTTTTTTGGGGTGGGTTACTGGTGATAAGAGTCTCATGGACTTTCCTGCCGGGGTTGGCTTTGAACAACGATCCTCAGATCTCAACCTCCTGAGTAGCTAGGATTATAGGCGTGAGCCACCAGTGCCTGGCTTTGAATGTTGCTTTCAATTATAGCCAAATAGACAGCTAATTTCTGAAGAGAGGCAGAATATCTCCAGGGATGAGAATCAGCATGGAACTAAAGCCATAGCAGATTTTGTGTTAGCTGTGGCTCTGGCTTTCCTTGTGTGAGTCTGGCTCTGTGAATAGGAGGTTTGAGTTCATGCTGGCCCAGGGCACATGAGATCTTGGCTCCATGCGTGGCAGAAAATCTGGCTGAGATCCATGAGTAAGGGCGACCACACTTCAAGGGCAACATCCCCAGTAAAATCATGGATTAAGAAAATGCATTCACCGGCCTCTAGTAAACAGCAAAGCAAGTCTCGCTTGGCCTGTGCTCTGAATTTCTACACAATCATGGAAATCCAGGCAAGAAATGAAGGTTGAAATGATCAGGGATGAGGAAGGCTTCTATGGCTGTGAGAGAGAAGCAAGTGTACTATCCAATGGGAAAGGCAGGTGCCAACTTTTCAGAACTTATGACGGTCTAGATTTAGGAGTCACACAAGAGTATCAAGTAGAACTAGAAATCCCATGCCTACATATCTTACAGCGAAGCTTCCAGACACCAAAAACAAAACAAAGCAACACAGATTGATGAAACAGAAAAGAAAAACAGAGAAGAACAATGTACTCCACATTGTTTTCAAAAATGACAAGTGGAGTAGCTATTCTTTGGGCAGCACTGATTGAGAAAAAGAGAACACGGGAAAATGCCAGGAAACTAACGGGTAGGTGGGGGGCAAGAGGCAGAATAGATTGCTCTCTGAGGAGGGAAGTCCGCGTCAGCAAGAGAAGGGGCATCCGTGTAAGAAGTCATCTGCTGATTTCCTTTCCCATTGTGTACACTAAGGTGCATGTCTCCTCTGCACCTTCACAGTTCCCTGGAGACTTGTATCCTCGGGAAGGTACAGAAGCCATCAGATCCACATGAAGAAGATCCGGAACAGACACTGACCATTCCGCCCAAAACCAGCCTCAGCCATGCTCGTCACCCACAGCGCCCAGTGACTTTCAGTCCCTCCCACCCAGTCACGAGCAGGAAATCAAGAAATGCCAGATGAGTGAGACCAGCCTCACACAGGAAATAGGAAAGCACATAAAGGGAAATTGATCATACCACCACCACCAACTCGAGGAAACAGAAACCAGGAAATTAAAGATGTTTAAAAATGATCACCAAGGCTCTTACTCTCCATTCTCACTTATTGAGATGTGAGATGTTGAGAAGAAATGACGCCACATCCATGTCAAAAGGAACATTCAGAAAAATCACAGAAGCTAAAAACAAAACAAAGCAAAAATGGTCTCAGGAATTAAAAAAGAGAGAGAGCAGTAGAAAGGTTGGAAGCTAGAATGAAGAAACTCGCACAGAAAGTAGGACAAAATCACAAAGAAAAGAAAAACAAGAGGGAAGAGAAAATCATAAGAACAGTCCTAGAAGAAAGAACACACGTGAATAACAGGAGTTTTGAGAAAGGGCAAACAGACAAGGTGGTTAGAAGAAATGAGCCAGGACATGATTCAAGATGTTTTCCCAGAAATGAAGGACGCATGTTTCCAGGTTAAAAGGCTCAGCACAACCTATGAAAATAGACCCACACGAAGGCACATTGTGGTATCGTCTCATTTTGTTGAGAAAAAGAAAAGACCCTACAGCTTCAGAGAAAAAAATAAGTAAATAAGGCCTGTACAAAGGATCCAGAAAGCGGTGGCTTCTGACCTGAAGACAGTAACACTGGAAGCAAGGATAGAAGTTGGAGGAAAAATGACTTCCAGGCTAGAATTCTACAACAGTTGCCAGCTGTCAGTCAGGGGCCAGAGCAGAATAAAGACAAGCGTGGTCACCGTCTCAAAACATTCTTCCTGGGGCTGGGAATATGGCCTAGTGGTAGAGTACTTGCCTCATATACATGAAGCCCTGGGTTCAATTCCTCAGCACCACATATATAGAAAAAGTTGGAAGTGGCGCAGTGGCTCAAGAGGTAGAGTGCTAACCTTGAAGCCAGGGACAGTGCTCAGGCCCTGAGTCCAAGCCCCAGGACTGGCAAAACCAAACCAAGGGCTGGGGATATGGCCTAGTGGCTAGTGCTTGCTTCGTATACATGAGGCCCTAGGTTCAATTCCCCAGCACCACATATACAGAAAATGGCCAGAAGTGGCGCTGTGGCTCAAGTGGCAGAGTGCTAGCCTTGAGCAAGAAGAAGACAGGGACAGTGCTCAGGCCCCGAGTCCAAGCCCCAGGACTGGCCAAAAAAAACAAAAAAAAAACAAAACAAAAAAAACAAACCAAACCAAACATTCTTCCTCCTGTTGGCAGGGTGTTCTCTACCAAGAGGAGAGAGGAAGTGAAAGGCAGGGAGGAGGGGAGGTGAAGGGAACTTCCAAGATGGAATGAAGGTCAAGATGGGTTTCACCACCACAGAGGGCCATGCCCCACGGCAGATGTGAGCGGGAGACACAGCGGGCTCAGAACTGCCTGTCAGCCCATCTCTGCCAGTAGGCCTTGTTTCTGGTCTGAGGAAGTATCCGAGGATGTGTTCCAGCAAAATGAAGTGGAAAAGAGAATCCATCAGAAAGGGAACTCTCAGACTGGCTGCGGAGTAGGGCTAGCAAGGTCTTCGTAAAGGCTGTTTCTAAGAAAGAAAGAAGAACTTGATGTTTGTGTCCTTGTGGAAAGCTGTACTCAGAGGTCACTGCCAAGCAGAGGGTAAAAAGAGCCATATGTACAAAAACAATAAAGCAAGGCAATTTAAAATTGGGGGAAATAAAAAAGCACAGGTATAGTCTCAATGCTCGAGCATGAATTATGGTTGCATTGGCATGATCACCAAAGTAACTCAATATTGGTTTATTCCCAAATGGAAACCTCCCTGCTACTTTTGGAGGATCATGGCAGACGTGACAATGATGGAAAGGAGGTAAAGTCTCATCTTCCTGGAACAGGAAGTCAATTAAATATTGAACACTGATGCAGCGAAACACTGCAACAGATGAACAGAACGAAGGATCACAGCAGTGAAAAAACAGCAGTGAAAAAAGTAAAACTGCCAAAAAAAGGAGGTTGCTTCTACTCAGTATTCCCTTTTATTTTAGGTTGGAGATTGGGACTTAAATTCAGTACCTGACACTTTTGCTCACTGAGTGGTGTTCCACCAACTAAGCCATGCCCGCAACCCTTTACTGCCCAGCATTCTTACACCAACGTAATACCATTCATAATCAAGGCTTGTGGGATATATATATGTATATATATATATATACATACACATATATATCTCACCATCTTGATTGAAAAATTAATTTGAAAACAAGAAAGACAGCATACATAATATCAGAAATGAAAAGAACATGATTACAGAGCTTGAATAATACAGAAGTATATGTAAATACTGTGAAAAGTTTTATGACAGTACATTTTAAAACGTAGCAGAAATGTTAACTTCTTTTCTGATGAATATAATTTATCAAACTGGCAAAAGGAAAAAAAACAGACTGGGAATTAGAATTATTACAACCAATCCTAGTTATTCCCTGGTTATTCTGGAGATGGAATCCAGTGAACTTTTGCTGCCTGGACTACCCTCAAACTGAGGTCCTCCAGATGTCAGCCTCCCGCGTAGCTAGGACAGCAGGCTTGGTGCCTGGCTTCCTACTGACCTTTTAAGTAAGATTTAATTGCAGCTGTCTAGGAAATGTCGCAGGGGATGTAAAAGGAGAGCGGAGTCCTCAACTCACTTTGCAGGGTAGATGTGGGCTTGGATAACACATCTGGACAAAGCCAGTGACAGGCAGCAAAATACAAGTCTTCTGGAAAGGTCTCCAGAAGTGATTTGCAAAAAAAATAACTTCCTTTTTCTTGCCTATAGATGTAGAGGCAATATGTCTCAATGTGCATCTCTTGGATAATTCAGGAAGTAGAGAGGAGGAATTACAATCATCTCACTCTCTCCTGCCAGAGATGACACGATTGGTGTTTTCGCAGAGCTCAGAATTGTTGAGCAGAATTGTTCAACCACCTTACTGGTTTCTTTTTTTTATAGAAACACATTCTTGTTATCATAATTTTAATGGTTATATGACATTAAATATCATAATTTTCCCAGACCCTTTCCCCACTGTGAGGTTTCAAGGTCCTGTTTGGAAATGATGATGTGTTTGCATGTACGTATTTCTTCTATACTTTGGGTTATTTTCTTAGGCTAGGCCAGTGACAGTGTTGGAGAAATTGGTTCTTTTCCTTCATTCTACCCTGGAAGCGCACTGGACCCCCCCCTCCTTCTGTCCCTCTGATTGCTAGCTTTACTATAGGGAAAAGTAGAGAGGACAGGGAAGAAGAAAAGAAACCCATGAGAAGTGGGCTAGGTTAGTCAGACCAGAGCCTTACATCACGCTTTCCCTCATACCCGACCATAGCCAACGTCTCCTCCACTTCCTTCCCCCTCTCCTGTCTTTCTGCGCAGGAAAACCATCTGAGCAGAGCGAGTTCTTACCATAACATTTCTAAGTTCTTGTATTTCGTCTCTGGGGAAGGCTGTGTGGCTGGTTTCTTATGCTTTGTCGACCTGTGAACATCCAAGTCATGAAGAGACAGAGGCCCTTTCTGGCTGAGGAGCCCATGTCTCTTAGAGAGTTCATTAAGGTTGTTCAGATCCATGGCACCAAGAGTAGAGATGGGTAGCTGCTGATAGGAAAAGCTTTTCTTTTCTTCATGTCTGCGCCTTCTTTCTTTATTAAGGTTCAGCATGGAGTGATAGCCATTAGAGTTTTTATGGAACACCTTGTCAAAAGCCTGACTCGGTGGAACAAAGATGTTGGAAAGGAGTGTGGGGTGCTGGCCCCTAAGGGTCCTCGTGTCTGGTACATCGCTGTTGGAGGAATTCAGAAGCGCGGTGGACTCATGCTTTGCTGAGATCTCAAAAGGCTGAGTTGGGTTTTGTTGCTGCTGAGGAGTGCTCTGCCTTCCGTGACTGACCATGAGCTCCTCTTTGCTGAAAGAAGGCAGGACGCCCTGGCGTTTGTGCTGTTTGCGAGCCTTGGGTCTGGCTGGCCTTGGCCATGGCTGCGGGCCTTGGGTGGGTTCAGAGGACTGGCCTCTGGGCACGTTGTTGGGCTGTTGAGACCAGTGTTCCTGGAGATCCTAAAAAGATACCATGGTTAATGTAAGGGTGGGAGATTGGCGCTCTGTATACTTTAGTGTCTTTTTAGTTTTTAATTGTGGGTTGAAACCAGAAAGGTGACCGAAGAATGGAACACCGCAGAGGCCGTTCCTCATTCCAGGCACGGGGAGGAAGCCTCCCAGAGGAAGTCCCGCCTGTGAGCTCAGGAAGAGAGGCTGGGACCACCTGAGCTGCTTTGTGTTAAGGACAAACCTCGACTTCAATCCGGAAAGGGACGTGTCCCCACGGGGTGGGTGGGCAGAGACAAGCCTCACCTCAAAGCAGTACACAGAAAAAGAGACTACAGATGGACTTCAAAAGATACAACCTTACTTAAATTACTATTGACAAATCCTAACCCGGAAACATTTAGTACAAGTTTAATATGAAATACAGGTCAGAGCATGGGCTCTTCCTGCTCATACAGGTTAGAAGCTAGAGATGACCTCTTCACCAGATGAAACAAATTAGATTTTATTCAGCAGATCCTGAGAGAGAGAGAGCTGTGATAGACATCACAAAACCGAAGGGCTGTTTTCCTTCTGCTCCTTAATACAAACTGGACTGAGGCAATCAAACAGGGGGGAGGGGGATTTCAATTTCAGAGCAGTCTTTATGCTTTTCAGAGTCTAGTAACAACAAAATGTACTCCCTGTATAATAGATACACGATGTAACTATATTGTGCTAGAGCCATTTAGGAATATTTTCCAAGGAAAAGCACACTCATTACTTTGTGAAAAACTGGCTGAGTTAAGAGGCCTTTGGAACGAATGATTAAGTGCTTATTGAAAACAGTGACCATATGCATCAATAACTGCGAGGTATTTCTTCCTTTCTGAGTACACAGATTACAAAAAAAATAAAATAAAACCCTCCTACATCCAGTATCTATGCAACATTAATTGAAAAATGCAACAATTAGCTACATCCCTAGAGACAAAAATACCTTGAAGTGAATGAGATATGATTGTGCTCAGGTTGTTTTAGCTTGTTATGAAAGACCTTGTGATAAAGTATCAGCTTTTATTTTGCTTTTTCTGATGCGCTTCCTGAGCTACATTGTATTCCTACATAATAGGAAGTGCTACTCTATTTCTATTGAAATCACATTAGAATAAAGTTGAGGATGTTGAAATTAAAACAATAGTGGGTTAGTATTACTTGTTTCAGACTTCTAAGTAAAGTGTCACTTCTACTTTGAAACGTAGAGTAGGTGCCCTGTGGAATCCGGGTGCTCTGGGGCTACGGGGGCCATGCTAAGATCAGTTCTGCTCAACTTACTTTGCTCTGAAAAAGAAAAAAAAAAGCCTCCTGTCTGGGCATGGTGGTGCCCATTCTTAATCTCATCCATTCAGAAGGCTTGAGGGTTAATGAGATCCCATCTCGATCAACCAGTGGGCATGATGGGGCCACCTCAAAACACAGCCACATGGAAGGCTGAGAGTAGATCATGGCCAAGGCAAAAATCTGAGACCCTATCTGAACAACAACAAACCCAAAAACCTAAAGCCTAAAGTAGTAGAGAATGGCTCAAATGGTAGAGTGCCACTAGCAATGGCAAGATCCCGAGTTCAAACTCCAGCACTGCTAAAATATCCCCCCCACCAAAAAAAGCCAATAACGCAAAACAACCCATTGAGGTAAGAAACGGTTCTTTGCTCCGTGCAGTGTGTTGCGTTGCATTGGGGGACTGTGGGCATGAAGGCTCCACGAATACACGGCTTCAAAATCTTCCCCCTTTGGAGAGGAGCCAGAAGGAATGCTCTCTGCATGGCTGCCATTACTGTGTATGAAGGTCAAACCAGTGCCCCTTTGCTATGACCTACAACCGTGATCGTTGCCGACAAGGTCAGCCTCTTTATCCTGATCCCAGGTCCCACCGTGGTGAACTCTCCACCGAAAAAAGTGACCGGGCACCTTTTCTGCTGACCAGCCTTCTTAGGTTCCTCCCCTCATCCTCACCAAAAAAAAAGGGAAGAAAGGCATCTGAAGTCCTAGGTTAGCACTTGATTTCTGCTGTCCTTACCTTTGTTGCCTGACAATTGCATTCACAATGGCCCCTCACAGGGGGCTTTGTCAACAGGGCAAGGACTCATCATTTGATGAAACTTCAATTGTCTCAAGTGTTAAATACGCCATTCACACAAACCCAAGTGTCGGGGAGATGGCGTTTCAGTCCCCAGAAAGGACATTTACTGGGCTTGATGTGATTTCTCTCGCCTTCCAGGCAGCCTACTTGAGATCTGTGGTTTATGGAAGATTTATTACCCTACAATTGAGGCCTCAGGTGTCACTCTTCAGGTGGCAGGATCTGAGTTCCCCGAAGTTAATATACAAAGCCATTCTCAGGCTGTTTAATCTCCTGCATCAGCACTGAAATCCTCTATTTCATCCTGCTCTCCCTGGGGTTCTTTTGTTACCCATACTGCTTAATGGCAATAGGTTTTCCAGTCACATGCGGTGTGTCAGCCCTCGGGAGTCTTCACGCCTAATGCTAGGATGACAATTCCTCAGCAAGGCCCGTCCTTAGTCATTAATGCTCATTCATTCTGCTGCCCCACCCAAGGACGCGTGCCCCGTCCCCGTGAAAGGCAGGGGCTGGCTGCGGCTCTCTTGCAGCTCTCCTGCCTACCAATGACAAGCACAAGGCAGACTGCACGCTCTGTTCCTAAGCGGGCGCTTCCTGGCCCGAACACAAAAGCCACCCTTGCTTTCAGCCAGCAGCTCCCACATGAAGAAGTTTCTGTGGTGGTGTCCCCCCCCCCCCCCCCCCCGCTAAACCAGCTCATTGACAATAAACACAAGTCTGTGCTACTGGGGTTGTAAATTCCATCTGAAGGTATTAAACTGTGGGGAGGGGCTCTACTTTCACTGTGGGTCAGGAAGAACGCTGTGCAGACAGTTGAGGCGGCAGGGCAGGTGGGAGACTCACATCACAAGTGGTCATCTGTTTTAGGCTTTGTTTTGTTTTCCCCAATGTTGCTAGGCTGGAAGCCAGGGCCTTCTTCATGCTCGTAAAGCACCATCAGTCAGTGACGCCCTCATGACCATTCCCAATATCTAGGGGGAGAAGCTGTGTGGGTTTACATTGCGCCTGGCCTATTTCCTCTTTCCTCCTCTAGCTAGTTTCTCTCTCTGTCTAGCATGTAAATGTGCTAATCTCTCCTCTGAAGAAGGAGAATGGAGCCCTCCCTCCGCCCACTCACAGAGCTGTTTTTCTCCCAGGCAGGCCCCTCGGATTATGCCATCCTCCAGTGCCCCGTTTGCTAATGGCTTCTTCCTGGGCACCAGGTAAAAATCAAATCGGGAAAGGGAACCATTTGTGGGGCCTCTCTGTGTTGCTGTGTTTTGTATGAAACAGCTTTAAATGCCATGCACTGTTTCGTCTTCATTCAGGAGAGTTATAAACACAATAATTAGTACGCCTAGACAACAGAAAGCATCCTCTTCCCTTTCTTCTTTCTGGTTTTGTTCCCTTTTGGTGATGGTTATGAGAGCTCTGGCTCACAACATGTTTCAAACGGGCTTTCTATGATAATTTAGATGACTTAGGAATACATGGTTCTAGAATTATATTTTGCAGCTGGAATTGACCTTGAAGGTCATTTACACCAACACTTCTTTTCCTAACAAGGAAACTTAAGGCTCACAGGAAAAGTTGACATCTGCCAAGGTCATGCATCAAGTACATGACAGGCGGAGGCCTAGAATTCATCCTGTGTGACAGGTCCAGTGCCCAGAATGCAGGGCCAACCTCTAAGTGCTCCCTGACACCCGGGTTCTGCTGGCCAGCGCCCTCCACAGCCCCACGCCAGGAGAGTTCCCGCTCCATCTGGCCAGTTCTGGGCGTGGCCTCCCTGGCTCCAGCATTTAGGAAGCTCTAGAGAACTAATTGATGCTATTAATTAACTTAATGGCATTAAATGTTCGAGTCTAAGAGCAGCCTGGAGGCCACTGAGGGGGAAAAAGAGATGATTTAGGATATTTCCACATTTCTCTGGTTTCTTGTTGTCATGGATATGATTTGAACAGGCGATGCCAACAGCTCTACAGGCTTGGTGGCCTTAAAGGTCTTGACCCTTCTAAATAAGGGTCACACTTCTAAATAAGGGCTGACTCTGCAGAGCCCCACCCCCTGGCTCAGGAACAAAGTCAGCTGCTACTGGCTTTTACTGATGGTTTGTTTTCCTAGAGAAACAATTTCAGAAATGTTTCCCCCAGTATTACGATTGCAATTTCAGGGCAGTAAACTTATGGACAGAAAGGGTGCTGCCGTCCCGCACTGCCGGTTAGTGAGCTTCTGTGTTCTGCAAATGAGAATGCAGGGGGGCCCTCGGGAGGGGTGGTGTCCCCATCGGGAGGGGCCGCTGGCACCTCTGAGGGGAGCAGCCCTGTGGGGGCTCTGGAGCGGAGCTTTGCTTTCCCTGCACGTCCGTCCCCAGCCCTCCTTCTGGGAGAGTTTGCACTCTGGGTTGGACGTGTGGTAGGATGGTGTTCTTCAAGGAAGCAGAACCATTGGGAACGCCAGAAGGCTGGCTGGCTGAGAAAGCCACAATTTCTCTGGCAGAAGTCAGTCTCTTTCATACAATGGCGGGTAGCTATTCCCAGACATAAAAATAAACCCTTAAGTGACAAGAACTCACTGACATTACTTATATTCAGCAGTATCACTTGAAACACACTTAGCATGCAATCTAGCAAGTAACCTTTAGCTGCCTGGCTCTTTGATGCCATTTGTCCTCTGGATCGATGGCAGTGTTTTCAATCTCCTTGGCGTTCTCAATAGTCATCTTGCTGGCCACTCTGATGGGGTAGGAGACCTGAGAGGGTAAAATATATACAGCATAAGAGTCACAGGCACAGGCTGTGTTCTCTGGAAACCAGTCCTGTATGGGTAGGGCTTAGGGTTTGTTTCTTTTAAGGATTCATCTCTTCTGTCATCAGCTTCCCGTTGCTGTGACAAAATACTTGAAATAAACAATAAGGAGAAAGAGGCTCATGGTTTCTGAGATTTCAGTCCCTGGTCACTTGACCCTATTGTTTTGGGCCTGTGGAGAGGCAATCTAGCATGGTAGGGAATATATGTATGTGTGGTGTGTGTGTGTGTGTGTGTGTGTGTGTGTGTGTGTGTGTGTGTGTGTGCGCGTGTGTGTGTGTGTGTGTGTAAGCTGCTCACTTCCTGGCAGACAGAAAGCAAAGACACCGGAGAGAGGGACTGGGAGAGAGTGAGGGAAGGGAAAGCACTGTATGAAAGGAAATGTCCTGATTACCTGATGCATGTCATTGCAATCCCTCTGTACATCACCTTTATAATGACAGTAAAGCAATAATCATTTAATAAAAGCAAAGAGACACAGGAAGGGCCTGGGCTCAGTATCTCTTGGAGGGTATGGTACGGCTTACTTCCTCCAACAAAGAAGGAAGGAAAGAGAAAGAAAAGCTAAGGTAAGAGAAGGGATGTGTTTCACGCACTAGTCCACCACGGGGCAACCTAGACGCCAGAAAGTCCTTCCTGTGGGATGGCGGATGCGTCTCCCCACTCCCCCTGCCTCTCTGCTTTCTGGAAAGCCACAGTGCAGGTGCATTCCTCCTTCAGGCCGCGGCCACCGCCGGCAGCATCTGGCTGGGGGCCTCCCCTGGCCCTCCTCTCGCTTAGAGGACCTGTTGCAAGGGTTCCCTGCCATCCCTCCTGTTATGTGTGACTCCGTCCAGTTATATACTTTTTGAACTAGTGACATTCATTTGTAAATGTAGC
This sequence comes from Perognathus longimembris pacificus, assembly GCF_023159225.1. NCBI lineage: Eukaryota > Metazoa > Chordata > Mammalia > Rodentia > Heteromyidae > Perognathus > Perognathus longimembris. Next base: position 119,729,939 of record NC_063163.1, on the reverse strand, counting down.
TTTGGGGCTTTGCACTTGCTTTGTTAAATTTCCTCTGGGTAGGCTGAGACGCAGCCAGGTGTGCAACTAGAATGAATCTGGCATTTGGACTCCGTTGGTGTTCAAAACAGAAAGAGCAAAAGTATTCATTAAATGTGAAGCGCTAAGATAATACTGACAATGGAGATATTCTCATTCTTCACCTTCCAATGGGGCTTCCCTGGCACAAAACACACAACGGTTGTCTTTCCTTCATCTCAAGCGCTGTCTTATCTGTCCATGAACAATTGCTGCTAACTTCCCTGGAATAACTCACAATTACTGCACACACAGAGATACTGGAAATAAGGTAAATCAGGCAGATGTTTCAATACTTAAAAATTGGTCTGAATGTAGGAGGGAAGAAAGAAAGGGGTTTTGCTTGAATTTTCACTGCTAAAAAGAGGAAGCAAAAAAGTACTATTTGATCATGGAATTCTTCTGATCGTGAGTAGAGGGAATCCATAGGTTTGCAAGGAGTGGCATGCTCTGTAAATGGAAGACCTCCCGTGGCTCAACTGTCTTAACTTGTGCTCAAAAGAAGAGTTTAGAACCGATGCTGGTGCTTCAGGCCAGGAACCACTTCTCAAGTTCTCATCTCAGTAGTCCCAGAAAAACCTTCCCTTGCAAAACACCAGGTTTCACTGGAGTGGCGAGGGTGTGGGTCCCTTCCTGCCACGATGTAAAATCGACACAGCGTCCACTTAAAAGAGGACTCAGCCCAGCCTGGGGGAGAAATGAAGGTCAAAAGAGAGTGGAAAAAATATAACTAGGCTAACTAAACAGGTCAGGAAACAATCCTTTTCCAACCTTAAAGCGGTAATGAGAGACAGAAAGTGGAGAGAGGGGAAGAAAGGGAGAGAGTGGGAGAGTGGGAGGGAGGGAGGGATTGAGGGAGGGAGGGAGGGAGGGAGGGAGGGAGGGAGGGAGGGAGAGGCTGAACTCTTCTACAGACCTGCCTCCGTGCCACCGAAATATAGGGGACTTGGTTTATTGATTCAGTTTCCCACTAGTGCCACTAATTTGCACACTTACAACCATGAGATCTCATACAGTTCTGACAAAGTTTACCAATTAAAAATGGAGCAGCTGGCACGTCGTTGGCTGGGGAATGAAGGCTGTCTGGCATTTCCAGCCATAGGCTGTTTTGGTGGAGCTCGGTGGCTGAGCTGCCCACTTCTACATTATCTCTTTGAAAGTGGAATGGGACACAACCTCTGCCAGCTATATACTTTTTTTTTTTGTGAACCATTCTATTAATACCAATCAAATCGAGAAAATGATCAAATGAAATTGCATTTTGAGCATCATAAGCTGTGTAATGTCCATTCTGTTAAATTGGGGCCTATAATTGCTTCTCTACTGAAAAGATACAACAAAGACAGCAATCATGGCATGCCATTATCCCAGACTAGAGAACCGGCCCTTGCCAGAGGACTTCAAAGGCTTGCGCTTCTCCAATTGCATTTGGCTGCTATTGTTGAAGCGCAGGCAATCTTGATTAGGTGTTTACACTGAGGTAAGGCGCAGAGCAGAGAGTCGGAGTGCCTGGGTCTAGAGCCATTAAAAAATTGTACATTATGTTCCTTGCTTTGAAGTGAGGGTTTGTAGGTAGGAAAAGCAACTCAGATTGAGTACAGCTGAGCTAGACTGGGCGTCTACCTCTCTCTCAAAGAAACTCGGGTTCTTAGAGAATCAGACAGAGCCTCAGAAAACAGTTCATGCTCTCCCCAGAGCTGTCCTGTGAGTTCGTGTCACACACCCAAACACGCCCAATGTGTGTGTTTGCTGGAGATCTGGCTCCTGCTTTCCCTGATATTTGGTTTTACTCCCGATTTTGTTTCCATGTTGCAGGGAGCCCCACAGATATCTAGTAGGTTCTTTGTTAGGCTTTTTCCTTGATGCTATGTATTGACCACTCACACATGCCCAAATTAAATAAGTCACGTGTCTGAGTTTCTGGGGGAATATTTCCTTCCCAGCATTGTTACTATTTAATCTCTCTTTGGGATAGTCAGTGAGTGCAATAAGCATTTCTTTAATCACTTGGGTAACGAACAATAGGAAGTATTTCTTTTTCTGTCTTATTTCTAATACAGTTTGCTGTGTGTTGTACTTTTTAGTACATCTCTAATACATTTGTGCTTGTTTGGGTCAGCCTACCTGCCAGCTGTATTTACACATGGTCAGCAGAAGAGCTGACACAGCAGGATGAGTGTCATCTAAATCCACCGTCTTCTTTGAAACGGTGAAAATCTGGGGACTTCCTGGTTAGGCAAAGTCAGAATGGAAGAAAGACACACGAGGGTAGAGAAGACCTGGAGGTTACCTGGGGCTGGGTGGGCCTCACCCACCCACCCAACACAGAGGCCCAAGGACTGGCCGTCACTAGACAGGTACTCACCAGGTCAAAGGGTGTAAAAGCTACAGACCGGAGCGGCCACGTTGAGTCTTTAACTCCCATTTCCTGCACAGGAAAGCTCTCCCCACTTTAATCCTGTTAGACTAAAACAACTCACTCCTAAAGCTTTCAAAACCCTGTTCTACCGCTGCTGACATGGAGCACAGCTGCCTCGATTATTGACAGGTTTGTATCACACAGATGTTTAGAGACAACACACATGAACTATGGGACTCTGGGACTGGCTACTTTCTCTATTCCTACCCGACACTGAAGAATGTAGTTAGCCTGTGTGAGTTCAGCAAGAAGCTGAGAATACTGGAACTTTTGGAGGTACGTGTGCGTGTGTGCGTGCACACACACATATACACACACACACAATTTGTTTTCAGCCTAGCAATCTTGAGCTTTTCTTTTCTTTCTTCCTTTCTCTCTCTCTTACTATTTTTTTTTTTTTTGCTAGTCCTGGAGCTTGAACTCAGGGCCTGAGCACTGTCCCTGAGCTTCCTTTTGCTCAAGGTTAGCACTTTACCACTTGAGCCACAGCGCTACTTCTGGCCTTTTCTGTTTATGTGGTGGAGGACTTGAATCCAGGGCTTCATGCCTGCTAGGCAAGCACTCTACTGCTAAGCCACATTCCCAGCCCCAATCTTGAGCTTTTAACAACCTCCCTCCCATAGTAATAGCCAGTCACTTTCTTAAAAATACTTTCTTCTGCTGGTGCCAGTGGCTCACGCATGTAATCCTAGCTACTCTGTTGGCTGAGATCTGAGGATTGTGGTTTGATGCTAGCACAGGCAAGAAAGCCTATGTAAAAAAAACCCAAAAAGCCTGAAGTAGAGCGGTAGAGTGCTAGCCTTGAGCAAACAAGCTCAGGGGCAGAGCCCATACCCTGGTTTCAGGCTCCAGAAGCAGCACAAAAGAGAAGTGATTAATTGTATGAAATTTCCAGTTTTCAGGAGAGCATGCTTTGGTTCCATGGGAAGTTTTCTTTCTATGGAGCCCTCTTCACTAATGTGGATTTAACAAAGTATCACTCTCTAAGTCTATAAGTCAGACAAATTGGTAGTTGAAGCAAGTAAGTGTCAAGCAGTGCACACAAGAAGGATGCCTTAAGAAATGTCTGGTATTGAAAAAACCATAAAGTCCAATTGAAATTACACTGTCATAAGTGCTCTTGTGGTGGCACTGAACAAAATAAGAAAATCTATTAATCAATGAGCATCTACAGATCTTCACTCTGGTGAAGAATAAATTTTCCAAGTGTAATAAAGGTGGAACTGAAAAGCACCGTCAAGCTGGAAGAGTTATATAAAAAGGAATTCTGTTTCTCATCAAATATAATTACAAAAGGATGATAATTTAAATAAAGTCACAGCTTAATCTTATGGACCATCCAAGGTTCTAGTAAATTCAAAATGATGAGAAAGAATAGCAACTTAGAAACTAATCTTATCCAGTAGGAAGCTACAAATTCAAACCCAACATTCAATGATGAATGTAATACATATTTACATAAAACGATATGATTTTGAAAAGCTTCTACATATAGTACCTCCTGTGATCTTCTCAATAATCCTGAAGCAAACAGTCACTTAAATAAGGAAATATGAGGCTTAGGATTGTATGACTTGTGTGTGTATGCATGTGTTTGTACATGTGTTTATGTGTCTACAAGTGTATTTGCGTGTGTGTGTGTGTGTGTGTGTGTGTGTGTGTGTGTGCGTGTGCCAGTACTTGGGCCTGGACTCAGGTCCTCATTCTTTTTCTGCTCATGACTTGAGTCACAACTCCATTTCTAGCTTTGTTCTTTTTATTATTTTTAAATCAATCAATCAATCTATCTATCTATCTATCTATCTATCTATCTATCTATCTATCTATCTATCTATTGCCAGTCCTGGGCCTTGGACTCAGGGCCTGAGCACTGTCCCTGGCTTCTTTTTGCTCAAGGCTAGCACTCTGCCACCTGAGCCACAGCGCCACTTCTGGCTTTTTCTATATGTATGGTGCTGGGGAATCGAATCCAGGGCTTCATGTATATGAGGAAAGCTCTCTACTACTAGGCCATATTCCCAGCCCCTTCAGCTTTGTTTTTGCTGCCCATTTGGAGAAAACTCTCATGGATTTGTCAAGGCTGTCCTTGAAGTTTGCTTCTCAGAGCTCAACCTCCTGAGGTGTAAAGATGAAAAGTGTGGGCCACTGATGTCCAGCAGGTTGCATGGCTTCTAACACATAGTTCTAATACATGAGACTCAACCCTACTCTTTGACTACAAATTCCATTGTTTAAATCAATGGCACAAGATCTTTTTAATTTTTTTTGAACTAAACAAAGAGTGTTTTATTTATTTTTATTTATTTATTTATTTTTTGGCCAGTCCTGGGGCTTGGACTCAGGGCCTGAGCACTGTCCCTGGCTTCTTCTTGCTCAAGGCTAGCACTCTGCCACTTGAGCCACAGCGCCACTTCTGGCCATTTTCTATATATGTGGTGCTGGGGAATCAAACCCAGGGCCTCATGTATACGAGGCAAGCACTCTTGCCACTAGGCCATATCCCCAGCCCACAAAGAGTGTTTTAAATGACATTTCTTCATCAAATATTTAGATAGGGCATACTATATGCCAGAGTCTGAGGATTCGGAAAGGGATCTGCCCACAGTGCTGCTTCACAGAGACTCATGAGGAGAGCCCTGTGTGGGGTCCTGAATTACAGGTTCCATGGCAGATGTTCAAGTATGAAGGAGGTAAACTTTACATCTTCATAAAGTAGTGGCATTGGTGCTGAGACCCTAAGGAAAGGTAAGCTTTCTCCAAACAAACCAGGAGAAGGGGCCGTGAGTATGAATCTAGATACAGGGGTCCGGAGGACATGCAGGACGGGGGAGCCTACGATGAGAGCAGAGAAGGCAAGGGAGGAGATTCAAGGGACAGGAGAGGCAAGGTCACGACGGCCTTTACCTCCAAGACAATGGGGAAGTCGCACTAAGCAGCCTGTGGACAAGACACGATTTGTATCCAACAAAGCCACGGGAGAAGGTAGGATGGAGAAGTGCTGAAAGGATTGTGATATAAAATTGTACTTCAAAACTAAAGCATAGGGGCTGGGAACATGGCCTAGTGGCCAGAGTGCCTGCCTCGTATACATGAGGCCCTGGGTTCAATTCCCCAGCACCACATATATAGAAAATGGCCAGAAGGGGCGCTGTGGCTCAAGTGGCAGAGTGGTAGCCTTGAGCAAAGAGAAGCCAGGGGCAGTGCTCAGGCCCTGAGTTCAAGCCCCAGGACTGGCCAAAAAAGACCCCCAAAAACCAAGAAACAAAAAAACGAAAACAACAACAACCCCAAAACAACAAAAACTAAAGCATAAAATTCTGTGTATGTAATCCAGGTTACTCCTAAGTAACTTATTGTGAACTACAAATGTTTGAAGCTGTATCTGAAGAACTGGTTTATTTTATTTTATTTATTTTATTTTTTTTGCGGGGGGTGTCCTGAGTCTTGAACTTAGGGCTGAGGTGCTGCCCCTGAATTTTTATGCTCAAGGTTAGTGCTCTACCACTTGAGCCACAGCTCCACTTTTGGCCATCTAGTGCAGATTAGAGTCTCATGGACTTTCTTGCCTGGGCTGGCTTCACACCGCCGTCCTCAGATCTGGGCCTCCTGAGTAGCTGGGGTGACAGGTGTGAGCCGCCAGCACCTGGCTCTGAACAGCGGTTACACAAATGTATCACCGGGTTGGCATATGGCAGTGCTCTGTAACCCCTGGGATCGAGTTGGACCTCAGGAGACAGCAGGACTGATGGGCAGTGTAGCTGGGGAACCTTGTCAGCTTGGTTGAAGTGGGAGGCACCTGGGTGATCGGGAAAGCCCACTTTGGGGTGTGTCTTTGAGGGCATTTGTAGAGGTTAACCCAGAGAAGCTCTGCCGCAACCACAGGCTGTGGGCCCAGAGAGAATAAAAAGAAGGCGGCGGAGTGCAGGCACTAGCACAGGCCTGTCTCTGTCTCTCCCTTCTTCCTGGTTACCTCGCGGTGAGCTGCTCTTTACCACTGCAATGGGCTGAGAGCACTGAAAGGATGAGCCACAACAAATGTCTCCTTCCTCCCTCCATGGTTTGCTAAGGTGTTTGATCACGATGATGAAAGCTGCCTGGAGCAGATCCTGTTCGTACGCAGTCTCTGAGGAGCCACGCCGCAGAGTGGGCCTCACACCACAGGCCACTAACCAACTATACAGGGACACACAGAAAGGCTATTCTGAAGGGCCTGTTGGTGTGGTAGATTCCTCTCGTTTCTCATGGCTTAAGACATCCTTGTGGTCATAGCTTCCCTTTCCCCAGGGTCTGACACGTGTCAGGAGCTTTGTCTAAATTCTTCAAACAGCTTTCCAACACAGCAGCTGATCCATATAATAGGGGAGGAAGCTAAGGTTTAGGAGGCCACTTGCTTACGTAGCTAGAGAGTCCTATATGTCAAACAGCCAAAGTCAACCCCTGATCATCAGCCAGTACTTCACACCTGCCCTTCACATCTCAACTTGAAAGCTACCTCTAAACAAACCTTCCCCAGGTGTTTAGCCACTTACACTTCATAGCACTTTAGTACATCAGGTCCCTAATTCTCCTTTGAAGTACTGATCAGCATCTGAAATTCTGTTTCCTGCTTCCTGTCTGTGCCCCAGAACTGGAAGGGGAGTGCGGAGCAGGGAACCTGGCACAAAGGGAGTGCTCAGCGCATGCGCGGTCCCTGACTGGTCTACTGTCTCACCAAGAGCCACACTGTGGCTGTCTACTCTGGATCCCATGGGTGGACGGTGGATCGGGGGAGTGGATTCCATTTAGAGCCTTCTCTTGTCTCTATAGATAATTGTAAGATTGCTTTCCAAGAAAATACAAGGAAGGAGCAGAATAACAATGCTTAAAGCACTTATAGCTCTTCTGAACCCAAACTAAAGTCCATCTTCAAAGAAACATTACAGCACAGATAGAGGGTGGCTCACTTTTCAGAATACAATTTCCTTTAATAGCAGATCCTAAGTTTGACTCAAATGCTAGTGAGTTCCAGACAAATACCTTTGGCTACTGAACCAGGGATCAATAAAAGAGCACCGCCGACGTCACCGCGAGGCTGCGGTGACCCTGATGCTCAGCTGCCCTCTAGCGGTGATGCCTGTAGCATCAGTTCCTGGCTTCCCCCATCAGGGGACCAAGATCATAGGTCTTCAAAGGGCCTTCTCATGTGTAATCAACAGATCTATGAAAAACAGCAAGGAGACCGTGTAGCTTTTGAACCCAGAACCAACTGATTCCACTCTGAGCCACACACACAAGCAACTTAGGTCGCCTGGGTTCAAATCTCAGTACGTACTGCCTAAATAGGTAAGTGAATAGCTGGGTGCAATGGTTGCTCTGTAATCCTAGCTGCTTGTGAGGCAGAGAGCAAGAGGATCACAGTTTGAGGCCAGCTTGAGATTTCATGTCAGCCAATTTACAGAGCTGGCTCGAGTGTCTTGAACCTGTTACCCCAGCTACTCAGAAGTGTAAACAGGAGGATCACGACGCGGGCAGGCCCCAGCATAAACGTGAGCATTTTTTTTTTTTTACACCAAATATAACTAAAGCAAAAAGGGGCGGGGCGGGGCTCACGCTATAGAGCACCTGCCTAGCAAGTGTAAGACCCTGAGTTCAAATCTCCGTACTGACAAATGCTGTGATTTCTTGAATGGGGATATTGGTAGCTTTTATTTTTTGTTCTCCACGAAGGGGCAGCATAAAGAGTGCAGTGAAGTGTTTGTTTTACCCAGAAAGGTGGTGGTCATGACATCACCTCACAAAGCGGTCACTTCAAACAAAGACCACCTCAGGGCCAGCCTTTGGGAGGAGATGTGTAAGTAGCTATGACTTACCTGCCCTAGGTGAGTCTCTCCCATTTTTTTATTGTGAAGTTGAAGATAGGAGTCTGTTTTAGGAATGGGTAATCCCAAAGTCAGCTTGTTCTTTTCCACAAAGTATTGTTTGGGCTTCTTTCTCCTACGGCCACGTGACCCTGGCAGGAAAACCTCATTATGTGAACTTGAACTCTTGGGGTTCTGAGAGAGGTTGCTGGACTCTTCCCGCTCGCTGTCACTCAGCTCTAACGACGACTCATTGCGGTGGTCTCTGTGCTCATAGTTTGGGCTTAAAAACTCACTTCCCAGTAGGGAGACTGCGCTCTGAGAGCTCCTTTTCTCCTGGTTGGTTCCGCCGGAGAGTTCCACGGACGGCTCTTTGGAGGGGTAGAGGGGAGCGGAGGGCAGGTTTTCGGAAGAGCTGCCTGCAGACCTGGGCGCCGCCTCCCCTGCCAACAACTGCACCTCCTCTCGCTTCTTCTTCCAGTTTGGATCGTAGCGCAGGTCTGAGTATTTGTCGTTTGTCGGCTGCTGACTGCTCAAAGCAGAAAAGAAATAGCAAGTCCTTAATCAAAAGAAACTCCGCCCTGCGTTCAGCTGCCTTCCACCTTTCTCCTCCAGCTTCCCTTTCACCATTTACAGGTTAAGGATCTAGCTCAGACGCACGCCCTACAGATAAGGACAGAAGGACTTAATTCTCCAAGTTCATTAGAATGTGCCATAAAATAGGGGACGGTTGAATTCTAAATGCCAGAAAACAGGTAAGAAATAAATGTTTGTGACATTAAGCCAACGAATCCCTATAGTTCAAAGAGTGTTATTCCTTGCTGTCAGCACAGAGCCAGTCTCTCGGCTGGGGAAAATAGCAGTGCAAGTCCCATGTTAGCCGGTAATATGCACATTTGCTTATTTATCCAGGAAGGGAAGCGGGCCTGTTGCCTAGGTAACATTTGCCTCAGCCGGTTCTTTCTGGGAGGAAAGCCAGGCTTTAAGCCCCAATGAATGCCTATATAGGCTCATCCTTCTTTCTAGTAATTTTGTTTTTTTCCACTTTATTTTGTCTTTGAAGAGGTTATCAAAGGTTGTCAAATGTGCTACAGAAAGATCCCCAAGGCTTAAAATCAGACCATAGTTCACTGAATGATTGCTAGTTTGTTGGTCACTGGGTCTATGTATATAAAACTCACCAGACAGGGCAGCCTGACGTGAAGCTATAGGAAAGACCTGTTTGAATAAAAGGTTAAACATATGGTCCTGTCTTCATGACCCCAAATTAAGTCTCTCCTTTTCTCCCACGACAATCTCAGTTTGCAAAGTGGCATCCTCTAGTCTTTACAAAAAAAAAAAAAAAGAAAGAAAAAAAGGAAGAAAGAAAAAAATGCCGGTAATATAGCATATTTAATAGCCTCTTTGATCTTCAAAAGCTAAATGGGAGAGATTTTCCTTCCTGAGTACAGTGGATGCAATCTTCTAATCAAAAAGAAAATGTAAATCACTCCAGGCTTTTTATGCTATTTGATATTCCCGTTTGCAGAGGACATAATTTTATGCCCGGTAAACAAACTAATGGTCCCCATAACACTAATTTACTCTTCTTAATGTGGACCCTGGATTTCTTTGATTTGATAGAAAGCAAAAACTGGAGAAAAAGCCAAAAGTCCTGGGTCTTGCTAAATTGTGATCTTGAATTATTTGGGTTTGCATATTAAAATGAAAAACTTTGAAATGTTGTGCTTCATTTTCAACAAGGGAAGAGGTGTGATGTGCACCATCCAAATGTCTGAGGAATGGTCAGGAAAAAAGACGTCAGCTGAGCCCCATCCTGCCCAGCACCCCAATGACCTTCCCCAGCACCCCAACGACCTTCCCCAGCACCCCAGTGACCTTCCCCAGCACCCCAATGACCTTCCCCAGCACCCCAAAGACCTTCCCCAGCACCCCAATGACCTTCCCTAGCACCCCAACAACTTTCCCTAGCACCCCAATGACCTGCCCTAGCACCCCAACGCCTTCCCTAGCACCCCAATGACTTTCCCAAGCACCCTAATGACCTTCCCCAGTACCCCAATGACCTTCCCTAGCACCCCAGGTGACCTGCCCTAGCCCCCCAATGACCTGCCCCAGCACCCCAATGACCTGCCCTAGCACCGCGGAGACCTTCCCCAGCACCTCAATGACCTGCCGTAGCCCCTCAATGACCTTCCCTAGCCCCCCAATGGCCTTCCCTAGCACTCCATTGACCTGCCCTAGCCCCCCAATGACCTTCCCTAGCCCCCCAATGACCTTCCCCAGCACCCCAATGACCTTCCCCAGCACCCCAATGGCCTTCCCTAGCACCCCAATGACCTGCCCTAGCACCCCAATGACCTTCCCTAGCACTCCATTGACCTGCCCTAGCACCCCGATGACCTTCCCCAGCACCCCAATGACCTGCCCTAGCACCCCAATAACCTTCCCCAGCACCCCAATGACCTGCCCAACACTCCAATGACCTTCCCTAACATCCCAATGACCTGCCCTAGCACCCCAATGACCTTCCCCAGCACCCCAGTGACCTGTTGTAGCACCCTAGATGACCTTCCCCAGCACCCCAATGACCTTCCCCAGCACCCCAATGACCTGCCCAGCACCCCAATGACCTTCCCCAGCACCCCAGTGACCTGCCCTAGCACCCTAGATGACCTTCCCCAGCACCCCAATGACCTTCCCCAGCACCCCAATGACCTGCCGTAGCACCCCAATGACCTTCCCCAGTACCCCAATGACCTGCCCAACACCCCAATGACCTGCCCAACACCCCAATGACCTGCCCAACACCCCAATGACCTGCCCAACACCCCAATGACCTGCCCTAGCACCCCAGATGACGTGCACTGGCAATGTGGCTTAGCCATAGAGTGCTTGCCTAGCATGCAGGAAGCCCTGGGTTCAATTCCTCAGTACCACATACACAGAAAACGCTGGAAGTGGCGCTGTGGCTCAAGTGGGGAGTGCTAGCCTTGAGCAAGAGAAGCTCAGGGCCCAGGCCCTGGCCCTGAGTTCAAGCACCAGGACTGCAACCAAAAAAAAAAAAAAGAAAGAAAGAAAAAGTAAAAAGTTTTTGAGCCAATTGCTTGAGAAGGCCTACAAACGAGTATATACGAGGACAGAGTTTGACGCTATCGCTCCTTGGAAGGCTTTAACAATGCTGGACTCCAACCACAACCACTGTCTGCAAACCTCCACACCCCTTTCGAAATGGAAGACATGTTGAAGCAAGTGGGAGGCGATGTTTTGCAAAGCTGCGAGTGTGGAAAACTGTAATGCTTCACAGGAACAACTCTGAGGGCTGAAACAGAGCATGATACTAAAGAACCCCATTGTGCTGGGCCTGTGTGCTAAGCAGCTCCGTTGTGTTCTGTGGTCCAGGTCAACGCTCTGGGACACAATGAGCGTGAAGAGCCCTTTCATCACCATCATCCACACACAAAGCAGGCGCCTCTTTCCTCCTCGTTTGATAGAAAGGTTACACAGACAATGAGTCCACAACTCTTTTGTTACTGCTCAGACAACAGATGCAGGGTTTCCTCTTTGGAGGCCTGGGTTAGAAATGGATGGAGAGAGGGAGGGGGTGGGGGGGAGTCTCAGAAGCCCACGCCAGGATATTTGCTGGCTTTAATGGACCCGAGTTGAGTACTCACTGTGATAATTCAAACAAAATAAAATCAAATCTCCACTTAATGAAGAGCCTCATACTCCGTTTTGTATGCAATCAAAAAATTACTAAAATTAGAGCATGTTTCTTGTACAATTAACATCCTTTGCACTCTCAATAAAATATTCAATAACTGGCCATTTTGCCTGTTGAGGAGGTGAATAAAAGCATTGCTATTAATCATTTAGCTGTTATTTATTTGCCACTTTATTTTAAGTAGGCAGTTAGATTGAAACTGCACATGTTATTACTGATTTAGGTTTAATTTAATCCTTTTAAACAGAACAATTATTCTTAATTTATATGCCATTAAATATTTTATGCATATGAGCAGCAAACTCAATTTCTGTTTAAGTGTAAAGTTTTTAGTGCTTCTTCAAGGAACTAGAAAATTGACAATTGTTTCCAAGGATTTCTGAATTCTATGCTCATCTTAATCTTCTTATCAATGGCTTTTTAAGTCAATAAAATGCAATACATCCCAAAGATTAAAAATTCACTTTTGCAAGTGTGAAATGAAATGGTTCCATAAGTGTACTGAAATGCTTTGTGGAGATTCTTTGCAAGCTAGCAAGAAAATTTCATTTAATGAAGAACTGTTTTTTGAGTTTTAAAAATTGAAACTTTTTTTTTGGTCTTTTCTTTATTGGCACTGGGGATCGAACCCAGGACATTGCACTTGCTAGGCAAGTGGTTTGCCACTGAGCTACATCCCAGCCCAAAACATTACAATAGAAAAAGAAGAGGGTTTAATTAATCAGAGAGCAAAGACTGCCTACAGAAAGCACACTACAGTGAGGGGACTGAACCTTTATTTAGTGAATTTTATTTATAGTAGTTACATCTTGTTGAAACTTCTAACAAAAATCCCTTCTTTTTCTTCAAAACAGATTTGTGACCGCAAAGTAACTGGATACTTGCCCTAAATTCTCTTTAGGACCAATCTTGATTCAAGGACAATGTGTGATTTATGAAAAAAGAATGATTTAAAGAGCATGTACTAGCTATGGCAAATGAAATGCGGCGCTTGTGTTCAGATCCCGTCCCGTGCGGTGGACCCCAAGGCCGGATTCCTGCCGGGAGAGCGGTGTGACCCGGGCTGACAGGCGTGGGGACTGACAGGCCTACGTAGCCCCTGTCACTCAGTGAGGCTCGCGGCACACACTTCCCACGGAAGGCTCAGGCCACGGCTAACACATAGACATCTCCACTCGTAAAGTTTACAGGTGGCTAAGGCTTCCTGCGCTCGGTTCCTCAAGCTTTCAAGGTCAGACGAGCCGCTCTGGAACATAACTGCAACACCAGGGGAAAAACAGGCCCGCGTCTGGGCCTCCTCTGGGCCATAGGGTAGTGGGCTGACCTTTAAAGGACCCATTGTTTTTCTTGACTGGATTGGGTCCGTCGCGTAAAACTCCTCGATGTCAGCCAACGTGTGGAAGGGCATTCAGGTTAAATTCAACACGTTAAAAAAATTCTGCCGGGGCTGGGGATATAGCCTAGTGGCAAGAGTGCCTGCCTCGGATACACGAGGCCCTAGGTTCGATTCCCCAGCACCACATATACAGGAAATGGCCAGAAGCGGCGCTGTGGCTCAAGTGGCAGAGTGCTAGCCTTGAGCGGGAAGAAGCCAGGGACAGTGCTCAGGCCCTGAGTCCAAGGCCCAGGACTGGCAAAAAATTCTGCCGGTCAAGTTTTCTGTATTTTCACACTTGTCAAGTGTGAAACTAAATAAAGATATAAAGATCACACATTAAATGATTAAATGATTCCTTTAGTAACTTCTTTGCAATCTTTATCCTCTTGCTAAATGCACAGAATAGTGTGTGCTCTAATTTTTGTTCGTTTTGGTTGGGCTGAAATGGGGTTTAACTCACAACCTTGTGGTTGTTAGATGGGTGCTCTTCCAACCCATAGGTGAAATAAATTTATGGTTTGTGAGGTTTAGGACTGTTTTCTTATTTTAGCACACGCGTGTGCACGCACACACACACAATGCCACCTGCCAGGCCCTGGTGGCTCTTGCCTGTCATCCTAGCTACGCAGGCAGCTGAGATCTGAGGATCATGGTTCAAAGCCAGCCTGGGCAAGAAAGTCCATGAAACTCTTATCTACAATTAACCATAGAAAAATCTGGAAGTAGCACTGTGGCTCAAGTGGTAGAGTGCTAGCCTTGAGTAAAAGGAGTTCAGGGACAGCGCCCAGGCCCAGAGTTCAAGCCTCAGGAACAGGAAAGGAAAAAAAAAAAGGAAGCTACTTTTGTAATAGATAAAAAAGGAGCTAGTGGCTTTCTCTAGGGGCAGCAAGCCCCGGGAGGCACCAGGGCCTAAGATTTCCGGCGGGGACTCTACCTTTAGCAGACTCAACTCATGCCCATGCCTCCCCTTTGATGCACGGTGACTACTTACCTCTCACAGTGGCCCTATGCCTGCCCTGAGGAGGTGTCAGGGTTTAACTAGGGCCTCGTTTATGAGGAACATAATGCAGAATGAACATAACACCAAGACCTAGGCCAAAAGCCACCTCAAGTATTTTCACTTGACACAGAATAGATAACCTAAATGCTGGCAGCTATTCCCCAAATACTGTGTGGAAACTCCAGGAACATGGCACGTAATGTATTAGAAAAGCTTGGCCAGGGGCTGGGAATGTGGCGTAGTGGCAGAGTGCTAGCCTTGAGCAAAATGAAGCTCAGGAACAGTGCCCAGGACCAGAGTTCAAGCCCCAGGACTGGCAGGAAAAAAAAAGAAAAGAAAAGCGTGGCCAATAATGGCCCTAAGTTAGATCAGCATGGAAGAATGTTGCTAGAAATTACCAAGAATGAAAGCTGACTTCTGGAAGTTACTAGAATGTTCTGGACAACCACCACAACTACTCTAATAATTTTCTCAAGGTCATAAATTTCCTAGACTGTTAGGACTGGCCTCAAAGGTCTTTCCTTATTCTCTCTCTCTTGACAAAATGATGCCAAAGAAAGACCAACCTACAATACCAGTAAAGGGTTGTGGTCTATCCTGAGTTTAAACACTTTCAAAATGTTCTAGGGAACATCCCGGGAGACTTGGGAAGGATGTCACCTGAGTTCTGGTGCCAGGCAGTCCTGCTCGGAGCCATGGCGCCAGGGTTTCCTTTGCTCTCCAGGAGCCCTCTCCCAGGCCCGGCATCCTCAGCCGATGCTCTCCTGACTCTCTCCTTGCTACCCAGAAACAACACACTCTAAAAGCACTTGAGAGGAACAAATAAAACAATAAAAATGCAAATTACTGAGTCTTCTTTTTTCCGTTCAGACAATTCTCATATAGTCAATTTAATGAACAAGTCTTCACTACGTCTATCTGCCTCCCATTCCTTTTGTTGTTGTTTCTTTTGCCTATGTAGATGCAATGCATTTAGGTGTCATTCACCTTCCATAATTTCCTTCTCCTTCGTGTCTCCTCCCCCCTCAGATTCTAGCGCTAGGAGGCTCATTGGAAAGGACCAGGCCCTCTGAGGGTGCTGGGCCCCGAGATGCAGGGCTCACGGAACGCAGAGGGGTCTGTTTCATTTGGGAGGGGCTGAAGGATGACGGCTGCCCCGACCCGGGCGCTCACGTGAAGGGGCACGCGTGTCGATTCTGAGGACATCATATTCTTCAAACAGCTGCATTTCTTCACCACCATTTAATCACGTACGTGTTTATTCTGTACTGGGATTGTTGTAGCTTTAATCTTTATGAGAGAGCAAAAGAATCCTTTATGAGCTCAATCCATGACTACCTGCTTTGATACTTAGAAGTTCCGGCTTTGGAGCGAGGAAAGAATTCAATTCAATGGTCTGGCTTCGCCATTTTGCAACTACCTGCGCCACACAGCCTTAGCGTCTCACTTGGTTATCTACAGAAAGCGGGTAACAGTGGCTCCGGGCTGGTCTCAGCAGGGACTCAGCGGCAGAGCGCATACTTGGCATGTGCCTTTCTCAGAGACTCTTGGAAGGAATATAAGATGTCCTACACATGTCGGTTATTATCTATATATTCCTATAAACAAGATCCCTTAGACACATCCTAGGCATTGAATTGCTGCTGATAAAATCCCCAAGCTCCACACGGAAGCCTTGAGATGGCACCGGGTCTGAAGAGTTATTTCTGATGCCCTAGGCGTTACACGGCTCTCTTTCTTCCTGAGTGCCGAGTGTCCTAAGGCTTGTTCCGGAGAGGGATTTAAGCACTGTCACGTGCAGATCCTCTCTCCACACTTCCTTCATTCAGTCCTGTCCAGGCTGCTCTGATTTCTATTAAGTAAAAGGTTCCTATAATCCATATACACGGAACTATGGCTTTCTTTCACTTTGGGAGGTTCTGGTAACATCAAAACACAAAAGCAGGGCTAAGTGAATTGTCAGGCAGCTTTTAAAATTATTGCTTATAAGAGCAAGAAGAAAGAGATTTGTTTGGTTTGAGCCCAGGCTTTGACTCTTTTTGAACTACAATCCCCAGAATGCCACCTACCCTTACAGAAATGAAAGCCTGCTTGAATTTCATGTGGAGAGCTTGAGATCAATTTATTTGTATCATAGCTCATAACTCCTCAGACCTGAACAATACACCCGCGAAAGGTTCCTTAGACTAAAGTGAGGCACAGAAAGAGGCTAACATGTAACTGCATCTGAATTGCGTCTGGGAGATGTTCAGTGTGTGGCTAAAGGCCTTATTTCTGTTGCTCTTCCTAGCCCGGCACCCCAGTGAATAAAGCACTACCCTCTATCAATGACTAGAGTTCAAATCCACGCACTACCCTCTATCAATGCCTAAAGTTCAAATCCATGCACTACCCTCTATCAATGACTAGAGTTCAAATCCATGCGAGCCCCGCCCGGCAGCTTGGAGGCTATCATTATACACTTCCAAGGCAAGCCAGGAGGAAGAAAATCGCATTATTTAAGGACCCCTGAATCCGAAGACTAAGCATGATTCTCTATTCTGGAAAGATTAAGTAGTAAATCGTCCTTTTGGTAAAGAACAGGGCTGAAGTTGGGTCGTCATCAGAACACAAAAGAAAAGAATCTCAGCAACTGAGGGAACGAGGTCACTTAATGGATTCCTGCTTTGGTTTCTTCATTTAAAAAATACAGATAAGACTACTTTGTACAAGGCAGAGGATTTTTCCCCCCTTTCCGATGCTCCCATTTCTGTAAATAAGGCAAGTACCATTCGCTCCCTAGGAGATCATGAAGTTCTTTGGTGAGAGCCAGGATGAAAACCGGCTGAGAGCATGAGTCAGGCCGCCTGCGCTTTCCGCCTCGCCCCCGGCGGACGCGAGGGTGGGCATCGCCACGTACGGCCTCTTGAAACCTCTCCGATGGGATCGCTGCAGTATCTGCCTTCCTGGGCTGGGGCATAAGGATGAAATGAGGTAATACCTGTGGTGTTCAGCACAGAGATAGGACTTCCCGACAGACTTTCTCTCACGTGACATATGGTTAGTCCCCTTGGCCCCTGGCTTCTGCGCTTTATTCCCGCAACCTCCACATTTAACCAGGCCCTGCCCATCTCTTCATGAGTACCAACGTTAAAGCACACCCCACAAAAAAAACAAAACAGCTGGGAGATTCCAGTCTTACAATGTCCAGCCTAGGCATACTGGATGATCACATTGTGGCATATTCTAGGGACTGGAATTCCGCAGCACAAGGCGAATCCACACGTATAAATACAGGAAAAAAACCTCCCCACAATATTTTGTTAACTGAAATGAACTAGTAGCCAAAGAATGTGGATACATTGATCTCCTCCAGCTATAAACATGCTCGTAAGTCACTAGAGGAAAGTCAGTGAAATCTATAAAGACAGGATTTTCTAGCCCGACAGAGT
Organism: Perognathus longimembris pacificus; assembly: GCF_023159225.1. Taxonomy (NCBI): domain Eukaryota; kingdom Metazoa; phylum Chordata; class Mammalia; order Rodentia; family Heteromyidae; genus Perognathus; species Perognathus longimembris. The sequence goes on along the minus strand of NC_063163.1, from coordinate 119,712,093 downwards.
AGCAGATGTCAAAAAGTCAGGGCAATTGCGAGGTGTGGGGATTCACTGGCGCTGTAGGTGTCACGGAAGATGCGTATTCTCCTGGGAGTCAGCCTGGGAACACCTGGTTGCACACACCACAACAAAACTCTGTTCCTAAGGGCCACAAAGGGTGTGCACAGGGCACAGGGCAAGATGACAACTGGAGACAACCCAAACATGTCCATATATACACATATACACACATATATATCCTTATGCTAGCTCTATATGATAAGTATTATTACTATGGTCTCCACTTCTTATTGAGAAGGTGATGTACAGAGGAGTTATGGTTAACATACATTAGGTAACTAGTACCCCATTTTTACTGATGAGGAAACTGAGGCCCAAAGGCATGAAGTGCTCTCATTTAAGGCCATACAGCTAGTAAGTTGCAGAAGCAGTATTTGAACCCATGAGGTCTGCCTCATATTCTACACACTTCTCCCCCTACTAAAACTCTTTTCCAGCCAATAGTTTTTTTTTTCAGCATCTTCTGCATGTTATCATATCGTCTAGTACTCTATCAAAATGAAGAGATATTGTTGCACTGTTTTATATTCCCTTCCATTGTTAGGTAGCTCATGGCATAAAGTTGTCCCATACCTATTGATTATTAAAATAAATCCTTATATGATCAGACAAGCCCTCGAGAAAACTTCTACTCGCCTGAAGAAAGGAGTGAGGTGGGATTCTGCCCCCAATTATTTGTACTTTTTGTGACATTCACAGCAGTGTGCTCTACCACTTGAACCATGGCTCCACTTTTGGATTTTTTTTTGGTGGTGAGAAGGAGATAAGAGTTTCATTGACTTTTCTGCTTGGGCTGGCTTTGAAACTCAGACCTCAGATCTCAGCCTCCTGAGGAGCTAGGTTTACAGGCTTGAGGCACCAGCACCCAGCTTCTACTTTTTAATTTAAGAAGAGAAAGAAACGTAGCACCAAACAAAGAGCCACTTTGTGCCTGGATGCCTGGAGACCTCTGCCACACACACTGCATGGTGCTCACTGGGAGAGCGGGAGGAACCGAGCCAGTCATCAACCTAACACCGCCAAGCCCAGCCAGTCCCTTACCTGCGGTTCATGCCACTGTCCCCAAGGTGGAGGTCTTTCTCTTGGGCCGTTTGAGCTGCTCTCCTGCTGGCCTCCTCTTCTGTCTCGCTCAGGCTTTCCTGGCCAGGGGTGTCTTCCTCTAAGCTGTCAGGCTCCATATCTTTGTCCTGGTCTTGGCCCTCAACTTCAGACTGGGATTTAATCTCTTGCATGAGGTTTTCTGAATCTGATTCTAAGGAGTCTTTTGAAATCCGATTTAGGTCTCTCTTAAAAGGTGGATCTGAAGACTGGATACTTAAGTTGGTATGATGGACAGGAGATTGAATGGAAAGCTTGGGAAATAGCTTATTATGACTCATCTTGAAAAAATATGAAAATTATCAGGGAATATTCTTGTTAATAGCAGCAGTTGGCTGATATTTAAACTTGTGACTTGCAAAAGCATGACCTAAAAAAATTACATTTCTGTTATTTTTGTGAATACTGAAATCTTGACATTGATGTTTATCAAAAATTTCCACAAGTAAGAACCTTGTTATATTATCTGCAGGCTCTTGCTGCATCCTTTTGTGTGTATGAGCAAGGCCAATTGGAAAAATGATTGCTTTTCGCTGTACAGAAACACATCTGATTTAGAGCTAATAAACAGCCCGAGTAATCGAATGCAGCTTTATTGAGGAAATCAAATGACTGCCTGAAAGCAGATTCTTATTTCCAGGTTCCCAGGGCTTGTTACAAACAAGCCAGGATAAAGCCAAATAGGGGAGGATTGTGGACAGCACTTTGATGGCTGTACTTCAGATGTGCAGGGATGGGTCAATCTATCCATAGACCATCTATCTTTCCGCCTATCCTTCTGAACATCTGAACACCTACCTACCTACCTCCTATTATCTTGTTCGGTTGGAGCCATGCATAGAATAAAACAGGTTCAGGATCCACCTTTTGGAAAGTAAAGGAAGGAGAGAGAAGAGAGTGTTTTTCAGAGCTAGAACTATACATAGACCTTCTTTTGCCCAGCTGCAACCTTTGAAAAATGACTTCTTTGCCAGGCGCTAGTGGCTCACACCTGTAATCCTAGCTACTCAGGAGGCTGAGATTTGAAGATCGTGGTTCAAAGCCAGCCTGGGTAGGAAAATCTGTGAGACTCTTATCTCCAATTAACCACCAGAAAACCAGAACTGGTGCTGTGGCTCAAAGAGCTCAGGGACAGTGCCCAGGCCCTGAGTTCAAGCCCTACCACTGACCAAAAAAAAAAAAAAAGATAAAAAGAAAATGATTTGATTCAAAGGGTGCTACTGGAGGAAGAACATATGTTTTAGCTGACATTCTACGAAGACCAGTCTTTACTCAGTATAAAACAACAGCATAAGAACAAGAATAAAAACTGGTCAACAAGATATTACGTGGCAGTGTGAATTCTGCCCCTGAGCGGCTCACAGCAAAGCTGGCGGGCCACCCTGGGGGGGGGGGGTGCCTTCTTGAGAAAAACTTGGGTGGGGGAGATCTGGCTTGAGTCAAACCTAGGAGTTAGGTGAACCTCCTAAATTAAGGGTTTGTTTCCCAGTGAATCCTTACTATATGTTTCAAAGGGTTATTATCATGACCCCGGAGATGCTTTATGGAAAAGATGCTTTGGGTTCACATAGGATCGAAAGGAGATGATTGTTTTTGATTGTGTGTCCTTGCATCTCTTCCTAGTATTTGGACTTCAGTTTATTTTCTATCCCATCACCTTTACACCCCCCCCTCCCCGTTTAATCGGATAACAGGAACCTTTACTATTAGAGATTCCTGTGAAATTTGTTCCATTGGCTTGCTCGCGTACCCTTGGCGACCTTATCCTTTCCCTAGCATTACTTAGTATGTTGACTTCGTTGCTAAGGACGCCAAGGAACACTCCTTGAGGGAAGCAGATTAGCAAACATCGCAGACAAAAGGCAATGCTCACAAGCACACAAGAGCTGTTAATAGACTAACATATCACCGCCCAATTTCACAAACTGGTTTGCTTAGTCGCTTATTTTGACACATACATATTGCACTCTGCCACATTATTTTAATACCAATAAGCTGATTAACTTGCCCTTTACGGTGTTTTTAGAAAGCAGCAAATACAAACACATCTTAACTAAAAGTCTCCATAAACACCAATTTTTACCATAAAAATGCCACTGCCTTAGAGATCTTGAAAAACAAGATCAGTGTGGAGAATGAGGTGGCGCTCAGGGGCAGAGCCTACAGGAGGCTCTGGGTTCGATTCCCAGCACCAGAAGGAAAGAAAAAAAAATCGGTTTCAGTTGTACTTTCATAAAACAATTCAGTTCCTTCTAGACACCTGACAGTGTCTAGGGACTAAGAAACGGCTGCCCCGGAAGGCCTTGGGTCCGGCTGGCCCCCGGTCCCGGGCCCCGAGGCCTTGGGTCCAGCTGGCTCCCGGTCCCGGGCCCCGAGGCCTTGGGTCCGGCTGGCCCCCGGTCCCGGGCTCACTTCGGGGGTGCTGAGAAGCCGGGCCCGCTCCCAGGATGCAGGGCAAGGAGCAGCTGTCCAGAGGCGGGCGGCAGCCAGGAGGGGCGATCGGTTCTCCTCACCGCCCGTCTCCGGGGCGCAAGGCCCATCACGGGGGCGGGGGGGGGGTCTTAACGTCCGTGAGGACGGCCGGGCGGTGAGTCTGCGGCCTGGGCCGGCCCGGACCGACCCGGGACGGCGCCGCGCCGGGAGCCTCGCGGGACCCCGGGTCCCGGCCCCGACCTCGGCCCCGCCTCAGCCTCCCGGTCCTCCCGCCTGCCCGAGGTCTCGGCCCCGACACGGGTTCCGCAGGCGGCCTCCCGCAGCCCTCACCCCGGTCCTGACCGTCCTCGGAACCCGTCACCTGCCCGGCACTCCCGGCCACGACCCCAGCCCGCATCCGCTGCGCCACGGCTGTCCGCCTGGCTCCCGCCCCGCCCACCCCGCCCGCCCCTCCAGCCCCGCCCACTCCACAGACCACGCCCACCGTCCGGCTCCCGCCCCCGCCCACCCACCACCCCCCGCCCACTCCACAGACCACGCCCACGCCACGGCCGCCGCTGGGCTCCCGCCCCGCCCACTCCTCCAGCCCCGCCCACTCCACAGACCACGCTCCCGCCCCGCCCGCCCCGCCCACTCCACAGACCACGCTTCCGCCCCCGCCCGGGCTCCCGCCCGCCCACCCCTCCACCCCCGCCCGCCCTGCCCGCCTCGCCTGCCCCGCCCACTCCACGGACCACGCCCATGCCATAGCCGCCTCCCGGGCTCCCGCCCCGCCCCCGCTCGCTCCACTCCCGCTCGCCCCGCCCGCCTTGCCAGCCCGCCCTCCTCACCAACCACGCCTGCTCCACGGACCACGCCCACTCTAGGGACCACGCCTACAAGCCGCCCCCGCCCAGAAAACGCTACGCCCCTCCCACAAGCCCTTCCCCCCCCCCCCCGCGTTGCCTGGAGACCAAGCAAGCGGCTGTCTCCCGGCGCGGTCGGGTCCCGCGTGGGGACGGAGGCCGGAAACGGCGGCTCGTAGGGGGCGCCGCCGCCACCCTGGGCCGGAGCGGCGGGCTGACAGGGAGGGGAGGCGCGGGCGAGGCGTCCGGGGAGGGAGGAGGGCGAGGGCGGGCCCCTCCCGCGGCGGCGTTCCCCGGTGCGGACCTTTGCCCCCAGAGAAGCAGGTGTTTCCGTGCATGCAGCCTGGGGACCACGGGAGCCTTCTTCCACCGCAGGACGGGCCGCTCCGTCGCGGTCCCGCACGCGCCGGGGAAGCCACAGCGCGGGAAGGAGGGGTGGAAGGGAACCGCTGCGCGGCGTGGAGCGCGGCGGGGCCGAGCACCGCGCGTTGTCCGCCCCGCAGCAGGGCTTGCTCCCAAGGAAAACCGGGCGAGAGCCAAAGAATCCAGGAAAACACGGTGTGCGCTTGTGTCTGCAGACGCTCACGACAAGGGGAATCAAACTCGACTCAGTTTGTGTACGCGCTTAGCGGAGAACACGAGGGAGAGAGAAGAGAAAGGCGGGTGAGGACTGGCTGAAGTCCGGCAGGGGCGAGGAAGGCTGTGTGGACTGCACTCCTGAGCTTCACACAGACTCACTTTACAAGCTGTCACGGGGGCGTACCGTTTTATAACGTACACGTCGATGTGTGACCATTCACGGTCAGGTTCCTGGTTTAAAGAGAGCCGGGCGCAGCGGCTCCCACGTGTAATCCTGGCTCCCCAGGAGGCTGAGATCCCACGGCCCTGGTTTGAAGCCAGCCGGGAAAGGACTGTTCCTGAGACTGTCGTCTCCAGCTCATCACCCCAGAGCCAGACGTTGAAGTGTGGGTCAAGTGGCAGAGGAGCACTAGCCTTGAGAGAAAAAGCTAAGGGACAGCATCCAGGCCTTGAGTTAAAGAAGAAGAAAAAAAGAAGAGTAAAACCCTGGAAATGATAGGCGCATTATGACATCACTAAAGCCACAAGAATGCGTCAATACCAGTTGTTTCAGTAATGATAAGAAACAAAATGTCTTCACTACTCCCTTTTGCCATTTGCACTCTGATTTTCAGTAGTGTTGGATGTAAATTTTTTTTTCTTCTAAATAGCAAGAGCCTTGCCTTATGTGGCTTTAAGAACACGGGGGTGGGGGGGGGGAGGATATGCAATTCTTCACAAGCCCAGAGCAGGGCCCCTCAGAGCTCCAGCCCAGGCCTCTGAGGGGAGTGGAGGACTCAGGCTTGTCTTTGAAAACACAGTCACAGAGCTGGTTCTGGGCGTGTTGGAAAAATGGAAATCCCTGGCACCTAGGAACCAAAATCCTCGGCCGGAACGAGGGAACATTGCCAAGGGGACCCTGAGAGGGGTGGGAAGCAGAGGAAGGAGCAGCCCCCCTTCCCTCCACTGCCCCCTACTGGCAGAGCGAGGCCAGTCGGGGTACGGGTGTGTTTAAAGCAGACACGGTGGGTGAGCAGCGGTCTCGAGTGGAGTGTGCCCACAGAAAAAGCTATGAAGCGCTTTGCTTCCAGCTGATGTGGTGGAAATCCGAGGCAATTTACATATGAATAGCGCTGCTCAGGATTTGCAGTGTGCTTTTGCATATATTATGTGTTCAGAATTCAGTCTGACCCTGATTTAACGCAAAAGAGGAAAACTAGTTAAAAAAAAAAAAACAAAACCCAAACAGTAAAAATGCATAGGTGTCGTTGGGTGCCACTGGCTCACGCCTGTCATCCTACCTACTCAGGAGGCGGGGATGTGACCATCTGGGTTCCTAGGCAGGAAAGTCCGTGAAATTCTTACTACCAAAAAGCTGGAAGTGGCACTGTGGCCCAAGTGGTAGAGCTCCAGCCTTGAGCACAAAATCTAAGGGACAGGTGCCTGAGTTCACGCCGCAGTGCCCTAGTATCCAAAACAACAACAAAACAGCTTTCCTGAGAATATTTTTATGGCATACAAGTTGCTCTTTCAAATTGCATCAATACCCTCTATATTACTCAAAAGCTCCTCGGGACTGGGAATATGGCCTAGTGGCAAGAGTGCTCGCCTCGTATACCTGAAGCCCTAGGTTCCATTCCTCAGCGCCACATAGATAGAAATGGCCAGAAGTGGCACTGTGGCTCAAGTGGCAGAGTGCTGGCCTTGAGCAAAAAGAAGCCAGGGACAGTGCTCAGGCCCTGAGTCCAAGCCCAGGACTTCCCCCCCCCTCAAAAAAAACCCCACAAAAAACCAAAAGTTCCTCATTAGATAGAAAGTAAATATCTACTGAATTAACAAGAAAAATAAATAAGAACAAAAGGACATAAGTAGCATGCAGTACACGCACAAGGTCGTGTAACCATTCCTGCAGAACCCAGGCTGTCTGGGCCTCCATTCTGCATTTCCTGAGACCTTCAGGCCTTAGCAACGGCAAATCTTCCTCTCCATTCCCCGTGACCTTCAGGCCTTGACAACCGCTAATCTTCCTCTGTTATCCAGGACTAGCCAGGCAGCACACATTCTACGGAAAAGCGCGGATTTCAGCTTCAATCTCAAAGGGACAAGTTGCTAACATATGCAAAATGTGTTGAAATTAAGAAGAGCACAGAAAAAGACAAGGAAAAAATAAAGCTCTTAAAGTCATTAACAATAGAAAAAGGAAAACTTAAAAACAAAATGACAATTTCAATGAAGTACGATTTCCTGTTTATCATTAGTAAAAGGCACTGATATTTTTCCTAGCGTCTTTTGTAAAAAACGTTCACTTTTTCTGCTTTTGAATGTTTTGGATTTTTTTCCTTATGGAAAGCTTATTTTATGTGACCACCCTTAAAATGATTATATAGCCCACGCTCCCTTCAACGCACAACCCTTGTACTGCTCAAGTGCTGGGATTACAGGCGTGTAACACCACAGCTAGTATATGCTCTACTAATTTTGCAGTTAAAATTTGGCATATCCAATGATCAGGTAATTCTCAACAAATAAATCCAGTCACCTGGAGGCCACTGTCTGAGATGAGTTCAGGAAAAGAAAATAAGGTGAAGAAAAAAATACTCCCATTGTTTACATACTTATTATGCACCAACATTTTCCATTTATTAATAGGAATGCTATTGAATCCACATGCTAATCTTGTGTGGTGAGAGGTGTTTTTTCTTGTGTTACAGATGAGGAGGTTGGGAGGTTATTCAGGACCAATGAAATTCAATTAGAGAGGAAAAGCACCCTTCGTTGTGAATAGTTATGTATTAGTTTTATGCATTTTTCTTGCAAAGTAGGGTAACTCAGGTTGAAATTTTGCTCTGGAGAGCTAGGCTTACTGGCCTCCCTCAAACCACATGTAGGTTGTCACTAAAGGGAATTTTACTTTTTCCATGGGGACACACCTTGGAACTTAATTCAAATCTGTTTCCTGTCCAAACTAAGAGCTGGGGCTGAGCAGGGCATGGTGGTACACCCCTGTAATCTCAGCCATCAAGAGGTAGAAGCAGGAGGATTGTGTGATGGAGACCAGCGCTGGCTGCATAGCAAATCTGAGGCAGCCTGAGCTACGTAGGGAGACGCTGTGAAAAAATAGGTAAAATGACCCACTGTTTCATGGAACTGAAAAGGGACCTGGTGGAATCACTTCTAAAAGCCAATACAGGTTTTTCACTAAAGTTAGGCCTCCATAGAAATTAGGCAAGTTTCCTTTTACAAGTAAGTGTGAGGCTTTGGGGAAGAATATAAATTTTTGCTGCCCAAGTTCTGGGCCAGAAAAATGTAGGGGAAAAAAGTTAACGTATTTGCATAGGTCTGGAGTAATGAGCAATGGTGATAAATCCACAAATACTTTACTGGGAGGAAGATGGCTTCTCCCTTAGAAGGTTCCAGATTGTAAAAATAGAGCTATGTTTCATCTAGATCAAAACCCCCTTATAAATATAAAATGACCACAACTTCAACCAGGGGAAGTACCAGGAGATTATGTTGTTGGGTTAAATTAATGGGTTCATTAATGACTGGCAGTTCAAACCATGCTCTTCATCTACTGGGCACGCGGTCTCCTACGTGGCATAATTCTTGCTGTTTCATATTTTCATCTAATGATAGATATATAGATAGATAGGTACTGCAGTTGGAGCCAGACAGAAATATATTTTTTAAAGAAATATGAAAGAAATGTAAATTTTTTAACTTACTTTCTAAAAGACAATGCATAGAACCATTAAATAGATCTATGTCAGTGGCTCTTTGGCTCCATCTTGCAATAAGCAAGAGGAAGTGAGCATGAATGGATTCCTCAAGGTCAAAGGCTGCACGTGAGAAAAAAGGCAGGGGCTGGGCGCTGGAGGCTCACACCTGTCATCCTAGCTAGTCAGGAGGCTGAAGTCTGAGAACTGCAGTTTGAAGCCAGCCCAGGCAGGAAATTTTCGTCTGTGAGACACCAATCTCCAATTAACCAGCACCCGGCTGGAAGTGGAACCTTGGTTCAAATGGTAAAGCACTAGTTTTGAGCAAAAAACCTCAGGGACAGTGCCCAGGCCCTGAGTTCAAGCCTCAGGACTGCACCACCCACCAGCCCCAAAGAAAAGACAGGAGCCTGCCTTGGTTTCTGCGTATGCATGTGTGTGTGAGCCCCGGGACCTTCCACCCGGCAGGCCCGTGACTCTAACGTGGCTGCAGCGGGATTCTAACTACAGAGAGAGGAAGAGGAAACAGGAGGGTGAACAGTTTCCGAATGCAGTTCAAATATGTATGAAGAGGGGTGAGGAACTCCCAAGCGGGCGGTCAACAGGAGATTATAGGAAGGCAGGCGAAGGGGAAGAGAGAGCAATAGAGTCTGAGAAAAAAAAATATATATATACATGTCTGAAACACTATAGTGAAACCGCTAGGTATAATTAGTATACATTGGAAAACAAAGAATGACAGCAAAGTAAAATAGGTTTGGGGCGGGTTGGGCTAAAGAAGCTGGTAAATGGTGGGTATGGTTGACGCACTTTATCTGCAGGTATTGAAAGGATCTGTCCCGGCCATCCCAGGGGACCATGCGGAGATCATCGCAGGCAGGAGAAGAAGGTTCATAAGGAGGTTTATTAGTGGGGCCATAGTTCCCACGGGAGAGGGAGCTCCATGGCGTCTGCACCTTACCCAGGTGGCAGCTTCTCCCTCTGGGGGTCAAGGGGAAGTAGGTAGGTAGTGAGTAGGAGTGGCTCATTAGGTATGGGTGGATCTGGGGGGGGGGCTAGTGGGAGGAGCTGAGGACCTGAGGCTAGGGAAATGCTAACAGGTCTGAGAACGGTGAGAGCTGTTGCAACTGTGGTAGGGAGGGAGGTGGGCGGAGAAGGATGGAGGAGGGGAGGGCGACTGAGCCACCGCTGCCCACGTGTGGCCATGTGGACAGCTAATGAATGCAGACAAACATGCATACGTGTGTCATTTGAGAATGGGTTGGTTCACATCCGAACACCGAGAGCTTGCTGTAACTAAAGAAACCCATAGAGGAAAGTCAAGGCGTGTTCCACGATGCTTTCACTGGAGCACAACTAGGATGACAGACTGTAGAAAGAGATGTACGCTCTTCTGTTTATTACAGGACTTAAGAAACCGCTCGTTAGGCCAATAATGTGTCGATTCATCTCATTACCTTCTGTACATATTTTTGTCATGGTTAAAGCCGCCGGTAAGAATGTTCTCAGGTAACCCTTGTGCTTTTGGAAACCTCAGGGGCTGGGAAAGGTGGGCGTCCTGTGACCTCAGTCCCGCGTCCAGGACGAGGGTCAGGGCGCCCCTCCGCCCGTCACTGTGGGGTTCTAGCTCCTCTCAACACCATCACCCGGGCCTCACCCTCTTCTGTGTGCCCATACTGGGGTTGGCGTTCAGCGTCTCTCCTGATCAGCCGCTTTTCACTCACAGCTGTTATGTGACCCCCTGAGCCACACCTCCCGCCCAGCATTTTGCTGGTTGGTCGGAGATGAAACTCTCAAACTTTCGTGCCCAGGCCAGCTTCGAATCTCAGCCTTCCAAATGTCCACCTCCTCGGTACCTAGGTCACCTTCCCAAAGTCCCACTCGAAGGTGATTTTCTACAGTCGGCCCCTAAGGTCCTGTGCGTTCCAAACTTCTTTCATGACCAGAAGGGAAAAAAAATTAAGAAAAAATGTCTATAGCTTTTTTTCTTTCTTAAGTAGTTCCACTCCAGCCTCTTCTCCAAGGACCCCTGTTCCCTTGGAGGGAGGACATCAGCGGGTCACACAGGCTGAGTAAGCCCAAAGCTCACACAGGACTGTCAGGGATGACATCCTCCCTCCCTCCCTCCCTCCCTCCCTCCCCACTCCCTCCCTCCCTCCTTCCCTCCCTCCCTCCTTCCCTCCCCACTCCCTCCCTCCCTCCCTCCCTCCGAGCTCTCTGAGCGTGACTTGGTCCCCAGGTCCCTTGCCCTGGCTCAGAAGACCCCGGATGTGGCTCAGCCCACCCCCAGCCAGTCCCCGGATGTGGCTCAGCCTCCCCAGCCGGTCCCGGGATGCTCTGGCTCAGCCGGTGGTGGCCGGACGCCGCCTTGCCCCGCCCCTTGCCCCGCCCCCGGGCGGTTCCCGGATGTGGCTCTGCGGGCTCCTCCCTCCCCGGAGCCGGCCGCTAGGCGGTGCTCGCGGGGCCGGGCGCCGGCCTCGCCTCCGGGCGCAGGTGCCGTCCGGTCGCCGTCCGGCCCGTCTCAGCTTCGGAGCACCACGGTGAGAGGCGGCCCAGGCGGCCCCGAGCCGGGGACGCTGGAAGGCAAACGGCCCGCGTGAGTGTCGCCTGGGAACAGCACCCCGTCCGCTGGCTGCGCGGGGGGGGGGGGTCGCGCCTGGCAACGCCGCACCCCAGACGGCCGCAGCCGTGACACCCGGGCTTGGAAGAACCACCTTGTCCCTGACGCGCTGTGCAAGCGAACCTGACAACCCCCCAGGCCGTTCTGCCACGCGGACTGCAGAAAACGCCATACTGCCTTCCGCAAAATGAAGTCCTGAAAAGTAATGGTGGCTCAGGAGGTAGAGCAGTCGCCTAACAGGGGCAAGGCCCTGAGTTCAAACCCCGGCCCCCCCAAAAGCACAAAAGCATAGAAGGGCTTATGAAAAGGCATACAAAGGCTAGAAACCGCCACAGAGAATTAATTGCAATCGGCTGGCCTTGTTTGTTTGGCTGGTGCTCTACCAACTGAGCCATTGTCTCCAGTCTGGCTTTTGTCCTGTTAATTGCAGATGAAATGTCACATAGAATTTTCTCTCTGGGCTGGACCCACACCAAGATCCTCCAGATCTCAGCTTCCAGGGTAGCTAGGATTACAGGCACGAGCCACAGGTGCCTGGACTATCTGTTCTTGAGTCAGGGACTTGCTGTGTAGCATAGGCTGGCCTCACGCGTTCAATCTTCCTCACTCAGCCTCTCAAGTGCTGGAATTATACGTGTGCATCACCATACCCACAACACTCATCTTTTAGTTGTTCAGAATACACCTGCACAGCTGGATTTGAGGGTGTTGCGGCAACAAAGATGCAGAAGAGGTCTGAGCCTGGGAGAAAATGCAAGTTCCCTTGGTGTGGTAACTCCCTGCCCATCCCTTTCTGAGGATGGGTGCTGAATTTGAGTCGTCCTGCTAAATTTTCTTTAAGTGGAACTGTTAGAACTCCCCCGTGTTTAGCATCTGAGCTGAGGGCTCTTTTCCTGCTATCTGTTCTGTGCTCACTGTGCTCCCTTGTGGGGGAGACAGTTACATAAGTCAGGTCATGAGCACGTTTCTTTTGGAACCATGTCACCCCTTCTCTCCCTTCTTCTCTCCCTTTTCCCCACTTTTCACAGAGCCAGCTCACTCTGTGTGTGGGTGGAGGGGTGGTGTGTGTGTGTGTGTGTGTGTGTGTGTGTGTGTGTGTGTGTGTTAGCGCATCTATTCTCTCTTTCCCATGGCACATCCTAGGAGGTTGAAACAAAAATGCAGGGGTGCTATAAAAGACCATCTTCTTACAAGCCAGTGGAATCAGACAGCAAAGGCCATCACACTGCGTGCAACTCCCAGCACCGAGAGGAATTCACGAGCATATTGGACATGAAACGGTTGAAACGAAAGAATCCTATTTTTCATAGACTCAGTTTCTGCCTACTGAGTGCTGATCAAGAACACACACACACACACAAATATGCATGTGTATGCACACACACAAACACACACTCTCGGTGCTGGCAGCTCACGCCTGGAGTCCTAGCTGATCAGGAGGCTGAGATCTGAGGAACGATGTTCAAAGCCAGCCTGGGCACGAAAATCTGTAAGGTTCTTATCCCTAATTAACCAGCAAGAAGCCAGAAGCAAAGCTGTAGCTCAAGTGGTAGAGTGGCAGCCTTGAGTGAAAAATCTCAGGCATAGCTTCCAGGCCCTGAGTTCAAGCCCCAGTACCAGCATTCATGCATTCATATTCTCTCTCTCTCTCTCTCTCTCTCTCCCTCTTTCTTTCTCTCTCTCTCTTTCCTGCTCTTTCTCATTGAGATTCTTTTCATCTTCTTTATTATTTTGCTTGAAAAATAACAGTGAAGCAATTCAAAAGAACTGTAATGTTTCTACTTGAATGGAAAGCTTCATATTCGTTGATTTAATACAAATTTATCAAATATTTTTTGTGCTAAGCCCTGTGCCCTTTGGATCTTATGACACAGTATAAGTCTAATGATTTACTGTTGGAAGAAATATTGTGCTCAGTACATCAAAATATCCCCAAACCCCAGGCCTGCAGATTGACTTACTTGGGTCATTCTTCTCTTGAGAAGATGTGTCTTCATTATTTGACCTTGATCTGTAACTTTCTAGGGTGTGTTCTGAAATTTCATTTTCTGCAAGCAAAACAAGTTCAGCCATTCATCTCTGGTGCCACAGACCTCGTTTATAAACAGGAAGCTGTGTTTAAATGAGGTGGTGCCTTGTGACCGTGCTGCACCGTAGCTGCGGGTTCCTCCGCTCCTGCACTGCAGGCCCTCACGATTAGGGCCAGCACGATGAGAACCCAGTCCCGCCCGCTCTCTGCCAGCTGCCTCAGGAGCGTGAAGGGCAGGTGACAGCGGCAGGGCATAGCTGTTCATTTGCAATAGTTCTCAAAGAACAATGGGAGGTCAGGAGCGAGTCATTAGTGGATGCTTTGTGAAACATCACGGTGGTGTCTGCCTGGGTGCAGGCAGATACGCCTGAAAACGCTCAGACCTTGTCTAGGTTTATTTATAATGAGGATGTTAGCCATCTGACCACGGAGAGACCGATAGTGGACAAGCAAGAGCAATTCTACTGAAAGCCATTAGAAGATGTAGTATTTTGTCTTGAGATGCCAATCATTTTCTGCCCCTGGAGCTATTTGACCCATAGGTAACAGGGTGACACCATGATTACCATGATTACATGACATGTGTAACGAAGTATTTTAGAGCTGAGTGCCATGGCATCTACCTATAATTCCAGCTGATCCAGAAGATTGCACTTCAAGCCGTTCGGAGGCAAAAAGGGAGCAGGACTCCATCTCAACAAACAAGTGGGGCATAAGGGGCCTGTCTGTGTCTGTTTTGTTTTTGTTGCCAGTCCTGGGGCGTAAACTCAGGAACTGAGCACTGTCCCTGGCTTCTTTTTGCTCAAGACTAGCTCTCTGCCACTTGAGCCACAGCGCCACTTCTGGCTTTCTTTCTATATATTGGTGTTGAGGAATCGAACCCAGGGCTTCATGTATACGAGGCGAGCACTCTACCACTAGGCCATATTCCCAGCCCCTATAAGGGGCCTGTCTGTAAGTTAAGCAGGAGGCAAAGGTAGGGGGACCTCGGTCTGAGGTCAGCCAGGGGCCAAAGTACACGACCTTATCTGAAAAAGCACTGAAGTGAAAAGGGCTGGAGTCATGGCTCAAGTTGTAGAGCACCTGCCTAGTAAGTGCAAGGCCCCAGGTTCAAACTCTGGCGTGAACTGATCCAATGTCACTCTGGTTAACATCTGAAGTCTCTTTGAGCTCCGGTTACCAGCTGAGTCTATTATATAATTAGGAACCTTCTAGACTATATATTTTTCTTTTGATTTTTGGTAACTCTTTATGGGTGTGCTTCAGGAAAAATGACTAATCCATGGTAGTTGAGTGAGCTGCGTGCATTATGGCAAAGCACCAATGGGGCTAATACTGTCTTGATGAGATTCTGAACGTTTCGGGGTCAGGGATCTGCTCTGTTTGGATCTGCTGTTCTGTTGACAGGTGAGTCCCGAAGGCTGGAGAGAAGTGCCTGGTATACAGTAGACACTCAATAAATGCTTAGTGAGTGAATGAGCTCTGCATTTTGCATCTTCCTTATGAACTGTTGCGTCTACAACGTAGCATCAATTCCAAGAGCTGCTCTAGTTTCTCCTGCTCACGAATCTTCAGATCCTAGTGGCTGGAGAGACACAATCCACACTGACTAGAAAACAACTGATTAATAGGGTGACTACTCGCCCAGATTGCCTCGATCATGCATAGAAATGATGGCCAGCCAAGGGCGTGGCTCCCGGCTCACCCCTTTTCCAGATCACGTGGGCTTTCCGCAGCTTCATGATGAAGAGCTGGACAATGATGAAGAGGAGGAGGAGGAGGAGAGACACAAGGCTCAGCAGCAGAATTCCGCTCTTCCTCCTCACCACCCCCGCAGGCTGAGGGTCTCCCTCTGCAAGGAGAAGGAAGGGATTTTAGGCAGTTTCCGTATAACTCATCCACACCAGTACAGGCTAAAAAGAGGGGACCCAGGAAGGAAGGAGGGAGAGGTCACTCCTCAAAGTTCCTTCTCTGAAAATGAGGTAGGCATAGAAACAACCAAAGGGACTGGGCAGAAACACTTGAAAAGCCTATTCTTTCTAATGACAAAGGTATTTCATCGTTAGAGAAAGCGTGGAAGAATACTGAATTATAAATATTAAATTATAGTCAGGGGATCCAAATTAGCTGTGAGCTGTGCTGTTTTAGCAAAATGTAGTTAAAGTAATAAACGGACAAGGAGTTTGGAAAATATCCAAATAAAATGAAAATTCACCAATCTTAGCTAGGTTCACTGTGGCTCCAATGTGAAGGTATTTGAGGATAATCCAGATGAGTTTAAACGTATTTTTTGCTGGGCACCAGTGGCTCACGCCTGTAATCTGAGCTATCCAGGAGGCTGAGAGCCAGAAGACTGTGGATCAAAGTTAGCTCAGGCAGAAAAGTGGGTGAGACTCTGCCTCCAAAGCGACCGACCAAAAGCCGGGCTGGAAGCATGACTCAGGCGGCCGAGTCATTTTCTCTATGTGTAAAGCAACACGCTAACAGAAGCAAGACACAGGATGTCAACCCCCAGAAGCACGTGGATGTACATACGGACACCTGCAGGGACTCAGGCCTCGGTGGTCCCTGGGGGCCCCGGTGTGTCTGCTAAGTTTTCAATGGAGAGCTGGTCTCCAGGGAGATGGAAACGATGGACACGGCAGTGTTAACGGGGCAGAGCTACTGAGGCAGGACAGCGTTTTCAAGAGAGACACGAGTGTCTCGTGGGGACCTTCTGGAGGCTGTGGAGGGAGGGGTGAGCTGCACCTCATAGGAGCGGGTGATGGGGGGGGGTCCTGTTCTTAGTTGTGGGCCACGGGAAGCAGGAAGCGTCCCAGCAGCTAAGCGTGCAGTGTGCAAAGGGAAGCTTTGGCGGGGGATCTCAAATGGACCAGAGAGGAGACCCAGGGCTCACGATGGGGTCTGCGTCAGGAGGAGAGACTACAGCACGGGACAAGGTGCCGGGAGAGGAGCCGGACTCGGTGGCTGCGGCCCCTTCAATCTGTATTCTATGCATGCGGATGAGGGGCAGTCCGGAGACTTGCCGTTCTGGGATGTTTGCGGAGAGCTGGGTTTGTGGGGGAAGGAGCTCTCTTGTTTTAAGCAGTGTTAGGTTGGAAAGGTGGCAGAAAATCCTGCTAGAGATAAGTAGAAAATGGAATGAACAGTAGGATCGTCTAATGCTCACAAGAATATCCTGGAAAGCCAGGCTCATGCCTGTCATCCTAACTACTCAAGAGGCTGAGATCTGAGGATGGTGGTTCAAAGCCAGCCTGGGTAGGAAAGTCTTCGAGACTCTTATCTAATTAACCACCAGAGAACCGGAAGTGGCGCTGTGGCTCAAGTGGTAGAGCACTAGCCTTGAGCTGAAGA
This sequence comes from Perognathus longimembris pacificus, assembly GCF_023159225.1. NCBI lineage: Eukaryota > Metazoa > Chordata > Mammalia > Rodentia > Heteromyidae > Perognathus > Perognathus longimembris. Next base: position 119,695,386 of record NC_063163.1, on the reverse strand, counting down.
GCTCAGGGACAGGGCTCAGACCCAGAGTTCAAGCCCCATGACTTGAAAAAAAAATCCTGGAAATAGATATTCCAGAGGCATTCTGGAATGTTGCTAGGACAACCAGAACAATCTAGGGACTGGATTAAACTCTAAAAAATATCGAGGAGCACTGGGGTCCTCGACGGGCTGCCGCTCAGTGGGAATCCTTGCCAAACATGGGAGAGCTGGGTACAATATTGAGCAGTACCAAAGAGAAAAGAGAAAAAGAAGAAAGGAATAGAGAAAGGGAGAGTGGAAGAGAGAGGGGAGGAGGGAGGGAGGAAAGAAGGAAGGAAGGAAGGAAGGAAGGAAAGAGGGAAGGAAGGAAGGAAGGAAGGAAGGGAGGGAGGGAGGGAGGGAGAGAGGGAGAGAGGAAGGAAGGGAGATAAGGCAACGGAATCAGAAGTTTGCTCTCATTTAAGAAGTCAGGGAGGACATGCAATCAGCTAATGGATGTAGAGAAGTAGTGTTTAGAGAAAACGAACAGGGCCAGGCAAAGGAGGCCAAGGGGGGAGGGGCAGCAGGCGAACAAGTCAAGAAGGGACAAGGGAGCAATTAACCAATCATGTCAGAAAAGACAGAAAGGTCAAGGAAAACGAGGGCCCAAAAAGGGCATTGGTTTTTATGGACAAAGAGGTTACAATGTCAAGTGTTTGAACTTCTGTAGGTGATGCTCACCCGTGGTCAAGCCGGAGTCTCCCTTGTCCTGGGCGGGCTCTGATGTACTGGAATGTTCCATCACGGAGACTAAAGTGAAAGGAAGTGAGAGATGGCATGCGCCTGACTCATGGGTAACTGCTGGCCACCCCCAAACTCTTGTCGGTAGCGAGTTGCCGGGGGATGGTGCTGAGAGGGGGGGCCTCTGGATCGGAGTTCAATACCGGGCACCAGAGCCGCACCCCTGTCATCCTCACCAATCAGGAGGTGGAGATCCGAGGATCACGATCTGAGGCCAGCCTGGGCAGGAAAGTCCATAAGACTAATCTCCACGAACCACCCCAAAAGCCAGAAGGGGAGCTGTGTCTCAAGTGGTAGAGTACCAGTCCCGAGTGGAAAAAGCTAAGGGATGGTGCCCAGGCCCTGAGTTCAAGCCCCAGTACTTGTGTGCACGCACACACACACACACGCACACACACACACACACAGAGTAATGCAATTAAACTCTTCTTACAAAGCTGGACACTGACCGGTAGCCGTGACGAGCTGGGGCTGGCGGGAGGAGACAGGGCTTCCCTGCGGCTCGTCTGCTGCCGTCCCTTGATCAGCAGCTAGGAAAGGGGGAAAGACAACGCTGCCATGACGGGGAGCAGCTGGCCACACACCGAGCCAGACTCTGCCCGGCCCTCTGTCTGTCTGTCCGCGCATGCGCCGTCCTGTCGGCAGTGGGGGGCTCGGGAGCCAGCCCCCAGGAGTCAGACCAGAGCCCTGCTTCATCCAGCCTTCCGCTCCCCTCATCTGCCACACGGCGGCGCCCACGGCCTCCTCCTCCTCCTCTTTGGGGTTCTGTTGGTGAGCACGGATAGCGGGTTGATTTGTATAATGTTCTGCATAAGGCCTGGCTGGTTATGGCCTGGTGTTGAGCGGGGGCGGGGGCGGGGGCGGGGGAGGGGGAGGCCTGGGGGGAGGGCAGGGCTGGGCGCCTGGCCACCGGGCTGCAGGCAGGTCTTTGGAACACGCCCAGAGGCCAAGTGCTGCTCAGCACCCCTGTCATTAAACGCTGTTCTTATCTAATGAAACAAAATCGTATTTGGAAACGCACAAAAGAATATGCCTGAGCTGCGTGCACAGGCTCTGAGGACAGGAGGAGGAGCTCACGCGGTCTGCTGGGCGGGAGCCCCACCCCACGAATGCCAGTTGATGCTGTGCCCAGCCGCTCCCCGCCCTGGCGGGCTTATCTAAATCAGGCATAGCAACCCAGGGGCCAGGGGCTCACACCTGTAATGCCAGCTACTCAGGAGGCGAGAGCTGAGGATTGTGCTTCAAAGACAGCCCAGGCAGGAGTCACAGCAAAAGCCAGAAGTGGCGCTGTGGCTCAAGCGGTAGAGTGTTAGCCTTGAGCAAAAGGAGCCCAGGGACCGTGCCCAGGCCCCGAGGAACAGGAAAACAAGCCTGGGGACCAGCAAAAACAAACAAAAAAAAGAAAGTAAAAGTGTCCTAAGAAAGAAAACAATAGTTGTGTGAATCTGGTCTTCTAGCTGTCTGTCTCTGCTTCTTTGCCAACATCTCACTGTCTCTGTTCCTCTCTGTGCCCTAGTTGCCTTTCTTCTGGCAGATCTCTGGATGAAGGAGCGCACGGTGCAGACTCGGGGACTGAAATGTTTGGGTGAGGGCTGCAGGCAGCTCAGAGGCCAAGTGCTTGCTGAGCAAGTGCAATGTCCTGGATTTGGTCCCCAGTACCAAAAAACAAAACAAAACACTTTTTAAACATAAAGGCTGGAAACCACAGAATTGCCAGGGAAAATTGAAGAAGGAGGAAGGGCTACTGGCAATGGAACAAGGGAAAACCTCAAAAGTGAATCACACAGAAATACTAAGAGGTGGGCTGGGAATATGGCCTAGTGGCAAGAGCGCTTGCCTCCTATACATGAAGCCCTGGGTTCGATTCCCCAGCACCACATATATAGAAAACGGCCAGAAGTGGCACTGTGGCTCAAGTGGCAGAGTGCTAGCCTTGGACAAAAAGAAGCCAGGGACAGTAGTCAGGCCCTGAGTTCAAGGCCCAGGACTGGCCAAAGAAAGAAAGAAAGAAAGAAATACTAAGGTGCAGAATGTGGCGGAACATTGAGAGCACTTGGGAAAATAATCATCAATAATGATGAAAGTTTCTAACACCATGTTCACATGAATTCAGATAATTACATGCTGTGTACAAAACCAGCTTATGTGCATTTACACTAATTACGTATATTTAAAACTAGAGTTTGCACATACTTTAATTTATCTTCCCAACCAGCTGCTGAGTAGTCGTATTTAGACTGAACGTTACTCTGACTAGATGGATGCCCACCACTCTGAGATCCAGCTCCCTCGTGGTCAGAATGGGATCCATGAATTTGCATGGTCCATGTAAACTTAGATAAGTGTGAGAGTGTGTGCACACGTGTGCACACGCATGATAAAATCAAAAGGGTTGAGAACTGTTGCTCAATTTTGTAAAAATCTCAGCCACGGGATAGTAATAGGACAGAGACATTTCTCATTTGAGAGTCTGGAAAATGCGACCCACCACCCCAAGGACAGCAGGTTCCAGCTTCTTCCTCTCTTTCCGGCAAGCGGCCGGCCCCTCCCCAAGCTCTTGGCCCCAGCTCGGGGTGAGCACAGGATCCTGCCCCACGGAGGGTAGATATGAAGGGATTCGAGTTCTTACTTGTAAACTCATGCCAGAGCATCCTCAGATAATAAAAAATGTAAACCGAGTGATGCACAAAATGCCTGCAATGTGTTACATCAACCTAGCTGCTCACCCAAAGAAAGAGGCAATAAACGCTCAGCAGCCCACAGGTGGCGGTAGCGGAGACAGGTGTCTTAACTCATTACGAGTTGTCTTAATTCATTACAAGTTGTCTTGTTACTGAACACGAGCTATGGATCTATAGCCACAAAGGGGGTGCGGGCGTTGTTTCCACATCGATACTTGAAACAACAACAGCAACAACAAAGCCATATTTCCCTTAACATTGTGGATTTTCTTGGATCTCAATGTTAAGCTCTTTGGGGGTGGTACATGCCTGTAATCCCAGCCCTGAGGCAAAAGGATTGAGAGTTCAAGGCCAGCCTGGGCTATGTAATGAGACTTTGTCTCAAAAAAAAAAAAAAAAAGAAAAACATATGAAAGAAACCAGCTGGCTATGATTACAGGTGTGAGCACAAAGCCACCCCTTTATGTTTTTGTTGGTTATGGGGCCGGGCGCTGTCCCTGAGCTTTTCTGCTCAAGGCTCGCACTCTACTCCTTTGAGCCTCAGTTCTATTCCTGGTTTTCAGGTGGTTCATTGGAGTAAGAGGCTCAAAGACTTTCCTGCCTGGGCTGGCTTTGAACTGTGATCTTCAGACTCAACCTCTCGAGTAGCGAGGATCACAGGCGTGAGCCACCAGTGCCCAGCGCCCTCTCTATGTCTAGCCAGCACACGTGTCAGCGGCCTCTCCTCTGCACATCCTGCGCCCCAGGAAGGGGTGGTGAAGGTAGAGGCATGGTGTGTGTGGGGGGGGGTACCTGACCAGCCCTCCAGGGCTCCCTCATGTGTGAATCCATTTGATAAAAGAAGGTTCGCAGTTAGTGTCTGCCATCCGCCTGTCTGCTAAGGTGACTCCCTTGCCCGCAGGCATCTGTTTTACACCCAGGGATTCTCTGGGAAACAGTGAAGCTCACGGCTCTACTTATTGGACCCGTGCTTCCCGTAGCTTCTTCAGCGACCCAGCTTGACTTGAAGAGTTATTTATAGTTTGTAAATTATAGCTTGGGCTTTGGGGGGAATCTTCAAAACAGTCACAACAAAGTGAGTCTAAAGAGCAATCACGTCTACTGTAATTGCGCGAGTGTTCTTTCTTTTTTAAGGACCTAAAATAACATTGGCACGGTGAGATTTATTTCAGTTAATCTTATCTCCTCTGGGGTAGTGTGCTTGATTTTCCATCCTCCAGACTAGAGCGGTTTCCAGTCAAGTGATGCTGGCAGTCTTTATCCAAGAGAAAGCCTGACAGCGGGCAGCGGGCATTCTGCTAGGCCTCGCTCCCCACAGCTGCTGGCGCCCGGCTCGAGACCGCACTGCGGGGCTGGGACTCGAACTCGCTGCAGGAGCGTGCTGTCCAGCAAATGTGCTCAACAGCAATCGGCCCCTGAAGGACTTCAGCCACTTGATTTGATTTTATATGATAGCAAGATTAAAGTCCATTCAAAGCAGAGCCCCGCGCCGGGTGCCTACCCCAGTCCTGTAGCGGGGCGGGTGTGACCAGCGCGCTCCCTCGCAGCCCCGCGTGGCGGACCACGCAGCTCACCCGTGAGCTGCTGTCTGCGCGGTGGATGGTGAGCGTGCTGGTGGTGTTACACTTCTTCCTGTCCGGGCCAAATTCATGGCGGGTCCCACCTGGGGAACAGTGCAGAGAGATCAGAAAGGTTGGGCTCCTTCCTGACATTGGCCGGGCATGGCTCTTTTAGCTAAAGCTACTTCTGAGCTGGCTTTCCTAAGCTCCCTCTCGGCCGGAGGCCTTTCCTACGTTGGATGCGGCCATCAAGGCAAGCAGGTGCATGAGAGCGGGGCTAGGTTTCTTCAAATCCTTTGTTATCGGGACAAGATTCAGCTCCTAGTGGGCCCACAAGAAGGAGGGCTTGTATCCTTTTCATATGACCTGAGCCAAGGGCTTGCTCAGGTTATATGAATAAGATAAGTGAAAAGAGTCTTCTTTTTATGCTAGTTATTTATTTTTATTTAGTGCTAGGATTAGGCTTGAACTCAGGGCCTGCGTACTGCATCTGAGCTTTTTCACTCAAGACTAGTGCCTTCCTCTTGAGCCCCAGCTGCATCTCTGGCTTTCTGGTGATTAGCTGAAGATAAAGCCTGATGGACTTCCCTGCCTGGGCTGGCTTTGAACTGTGATCCTCAGATCTCAGCCCCCTGAGTAGCTAGGCTTACAGGTGTGAGCCACCTGCTCCTGGCACAGAAGTCTTATTCTTAAAGTAGAATTGGTGTTGGGATGGAAATCAGGCATAGATCTTTCTCTCTACAACTCCATTTGACTCTCAATTTTCTCAACTCTCCAAGGCCCTAGAGGCTCTTGGAGATGACGATTCTATAGATACGGAAGGCGTGCCTGGTGAAATGGAAGCAAAGCCTCATGTTAGTTATATTGTTTCAAACAAAAGCTCAAAATGTATCTCCTTTGTTGCCACTGTATTTAAAATTTGTGACATAGTACTACATCCTCTAAGGAAGATCTCATCTGTTTCCTTATAGTCTCTGACTTGAAATGTCTCAGTTTATGGCTCACAACACTGTGAAAATGTACTCATACAAAAGCTCTTCACATACAGTACAAAATCCAATAAATTACATAAAACAGCCAGCACACACACACACATCTTTGTATTATATGGGTTTCACCAGCTGCAGGCTAGTGTAAATCTTTGAAGCATATTTAAGGGAGGTGAGGCTGTTGGGATATTTACTCCACTAGGTATATGAAATGCATAATAGGCAAGATCTTTTCAATTCTTGGTAAGTTTATTGGAATGTAACACAGGATGAACTACACCGTGTACATTCTTATCTTAAATGTAGTCTCAGTTTTATGCCTGTGAAAAGTGTATGCCCAGGTGTAGTAGCTATGTTTCAACTGTCATTATTTGCAACTATCCTTTCAACATTAGAAATGGATGGCTTATCTGGATAATTTATATGGATAATCAGAATAGGGATGGTTTATACGGATAATTTCTCTGCCGAGCTGATGTATTGTTCAGTGGTGTTTTGGGTACTTCCTGTCACCAGAGGGCGCCAGAACACTTAAAAAATCCCTTGGAAATTTTAGGAAGAGAAACAAAGAACCATTTCCAGGACCTACCATAGACTTCCAGGCCGTCCCCCAGTCTCCAGGTGACCTGCGGAGGGGGCTTGCTTCCCTGGGTGGAGCACCTGAGCACCGGCTCGGAGTCTCCGTTTGGCTTTCTGATAACGGACACTTCCACGGTTGGCTTGAAAGGGGTGGCTAGAAGAAAAGGATGATTTTTTTTTTTTCTGTATTGGGCTGCACATCTCAGCAAAGCACAGAGCACGTGGGTTCCATGACAGGCACAGTCTAACGAGTGGGCATCGTTTCTCACCTGATTTTACCCAGAATCCTGTGGTGTTCATGACATTGATACTGCAAAGATACTTCGCCTGAAGTCAGAATGGCTATGGCTGCTGCCTGATTAGCCCTTGAAAATTCCTGAGCAGACTATCAACCTTCCAACCGCAGTTTGAATGTGGCAAATGACAGTTCGTCGCCAGGGTTAGGGAGAAGCCTGGCTTCCAGCCCCACCGCCATTGCCAGCTAGTTGTCCCCTTCCTCACTGGTGCTAAGGATACCCTCACTGGGTAATAAAGTTGTCTTTTTCAGATCCAGACTTTTAAGTCTGGCTCACCTCCAAATCAGTTACGTTTGTCCCTCCCTAATACCAAAAGTGTGTAAATGGCCTGTTGTTCTTTTTTTTTTTCTTTCTTGTAGTTCCATCTTGGAAATACTTCTTTCCCATTCTTCCTTCACCCAAGCCAAGTCTACTCTTCTATGTCTACTGAGCCCAGTCACATGTACCAAGATATCAGAAACATTTTTACTAGCTTCAAGTATGACTAGATGCATCACTCTAGTTGGGTGCTATACTTAGTCCCCAAACCATTATAGTTCATATTAGGACTGGGGTAGAGCTTAGTGGTGGAGTCTGTGCTGAGCATGCTTATGTCCGGAGTTCAGCCTTCAGTACCACACACACACACACACACACACACACACACACACACACACACACACACGCACGCACCCCACAAAGCTCATGTGTTGCCAGGCACCGATGGCTTACTCCTTCCTGTAATCCTCGCGACTCGAGAGGCTGGGTTTTGAGAGTTACTGCTCAGAGCCAGCTGAGTTTGGAGGGTCACTGTTCAAAGCCAGCCTGGGCAGGAAAGTCTGTGACACACTCCTTTCCAAATGACCAGCAAGCAGCTGGAAGCTGAGCTGTGGCTCAGAGGGTAGAGTGCCAATCTTGAATGGAAAAGCTAAGGGACCAACACCCAGGCCCTGGGTTGAAGCCCCAATATGGGCACGAACAAGTAAACAAGCCAATAAATAAAAGATCAGGTGTGGAACGGTGTGGGAGAGATAGGCAATGGGTGTTCAGAGAGCCCAGAAGGCAGACAAGCAGGCCGAGCCGGGAGGGCAAGGCAGACGCCCGAGCAGACAGCGGAGTCAGGCTCCAGGGACGTCGCGGTGGTCCCCAGAGCCCCTCCTGCTCCGCGGCTTTCCCATCAGCCTTCGGTGCTGACTGGCATCGCAGCGTCAGGCAGCCGGGGAAGAGCGCTCAGGCAATTATGTCATTTAGCGATCGATAGCGAGCAATGTTTTTCATCGATCTATTCTGCCACAAAAAGCAAAGCAGGACATTAAGACGCAGGCTGGACATAACTGACCGGCGCGGGAACGGAGCAAGTCCCAGATGATCACAGGCCCTCGTTTCGCGCCTCACGGGAGGCGGGGGGGGGGGGCGGGGGCCACGGCGTCACCGGACGCTAACCTGCGGTCCCCCTAGAGTAGGGCACGCGGTCATAAGGGTCTATTTGATTCTTACCGATGCTTTGCCTCCCTAGCCAGTGTGCAAACTCTTATGGGTCACGTCTGCTTCGTCGCTGGACGCTCAGGGCCACACACGGTGCTGGCCATATGCTATGAGCTTCGTAACCACTGCTTTTGTTCCCTCGGGCCAGCCCCTGGCGGCTCACACCCGTCAACGTAGGCGCTGAGGACCCTGGGAGCTGAGGATGGACGTGCAGAGCCACCACCAGCAAGAAAGCCCGTGAGACGTTCATCTCCACTCAGACACCCAAAAGCCACAAGTGGAGCTGTGGCTCAAGTGGTAGAGTGTCAGCTTCAAGTTGAAAAGCCCTGGATTCAAGCCCTAGTACACACACACACACACACACACACACACACACACACCCCTTTCCTCTTAGTTTCTAAGAAGGAAAATTTAAGTGATGCCAAAGGCACATTCACGAGTTCGCACTTTAGAGCTTGCCACGTAGAATGTTCTTTTCTGTTGTGTTTTTTTTCCCAATAAAAGATGGAAGAGCTACCCCTCAGATATCGCCTTGTGATAGGTAACATTTGAAAACCAAAGTGTTGAGTTTTAACACTGGTGCCCCGTGCTCCTAAGAGCAGGGCTGTCCCCCGCGGCGATCCTGCGGGAATACGTACCGAGCACAACCACCTTCACGCTCTGCGTGCTCACGCGGCGGCTGTAGTGCAAGCAGGTGTACACGCCCTCGTCCCGAAGGCTGGCGTGGGGCACCCGGATGGAGAGCTCCGTGGCCGAGTGATGAAGAAGCTGGTATTGGGAATTTTTCAAAGCTGTACAAGAGGGAAATCATGAATGCAGGCTGCTCGCGTTGAATTTCCACACTTGGAAGAAACACATGTCACGTCTTCCGCTGAGCTGCCTCCCAAATGCGGGGGCCACCAGCCGGTACCTCATGAAGGAAGCTTAGGGGAGAAAATACTTGCCTCACGGCACCTGTGAAATGAGCACACGGCCTTTGCTTGTCCTTGTAGGAAATTAAGATGGCTTTACTGGAGACACAGTCAAGTTCTAAGAGGATTTAAATTTTGTATTCTCTCTCTTCCTCCTTCCTTTCTTCCTCCCTCCTTCCCTCTCTTTCTTTCTTTCCTTCCTTCCTTCCTTCCTTTTTTATTTTTATTTTTGCCAGTCTGGGCTTGAGCTCTGGGCTTGGACACTGTATCTGAGCTCTTCAGCTCAAGTTAAGCGCTCTACCACTTTGAGCCACAGCGCCACTTCCGATTTTCTGGTTGTTCATTGAAGAGGCTCATGGGTTTTCCTGCCTGGGCTGGCTTTGAATGGTGATCCTCACTTCTCAGCCTCCTGAGTAGCTAGGATTACAGGCATGAGTGCCTGGAAAATTTGGTATTTTCTTTAGGTAAGTCCCCCTGTGTCTTACCTCTTTGGAATCTGATTCATGTGAGGTCATCTTGTCATAATAAATATCAAGAATGCATTGACAAATGCATCTGTTAAATGGTTTTGGTTTTTTCTTAGTTGAAGATTCCCATAGATTATAACCAAATCCTTCCAGGTATTTAGTTCATAGCAAAAATAAAAGCAAGATCCAAAAAGCTTCAGCCAGTAGCAAGTGTTTCTCCCTGTTTCACCCCCTTGATGTAGTTTGAAATAATGCACTGGGTTATCTTATATTTAACCTATCAATATTTAATAATGTTTGCAAAACATATCAATATTTTAGGGGCTCTACTTTGTAAACCAGAATAGAATTTGCTGATTTAGACTTTTCAAGCATTGAGCAATTAGGAATATTAACTAGAGATGTAAAATGGCTTAATCATGAAGGAGCTGCTTAGTAAAAATCTTGTCTGCCATCCAGAAGATGAATGAAAGGAACATTTGAGGGCTCTCTCCATCACAGACATCAGACACTTCCTTCCTGGGTGCTTGTGACGAGAGGAAGGGTTGCCTTCCTTCCTTAAGCTGTAAATACATCCTGTCCATTTCTGGCCTTTAGAGATTCGGATTCGATATGAAGAGCAGCAGGGAGAGAACTGGTGTCTGTGACTTTGGACAGCTCAGGTGGCCCACAAAGTAACTGACTGTAGATGTGGGGTGACATCACTGGCTACCTAAGGGCAAAGTCAGCCTGCTAGCTGCTCCCCCTTTTGCTCGGGGCTGTTTCATGGCCACGGAAAGTGAAAGGCGCTGTGGGGTGGGGTGGGCACATGGAAAGTGTTCCCCTTCACACCTCCACGGCTGGGCTTTCCACTTCAGACCTTCTGTCCCCCTCAGAAACCCCATCATGTGTGGGCCACAGATGTCACGGCCTGACTCATGGGTGACAGTGGGTGGGCTGAGCTGGCCCCGGTGACTCACGGATGCTCAGTCCACCAACCCCCCCCCCCCAAAAGTCCCCAGGGTGAGGGCTGATGCCCTCGCTTCCTCCTTCTTTTCCTCCCTCCCTCTCTCCTTCTCTCCCTCCCTTTCTCCCTCTCCTCCCTCCCTTTCTTTTATTTCTTTGTTTTACTTCCTTCATTCCTTCCTACCTTCCTTGCTTTCTCTTTGTTTTCTTTCTTTCTCTCTTTTCTCTTTCCTTCTTCCTTCCTTCCATTGTTTCTCTCTCTCTCTTTCTCTGTTTGTTTCTTTCTTTCTGTCTCTCTGTCTCTCTGTCTGTCTATCTTTGTTTGTTTCTTTTTTTTGCCAGTCCTGGGGCTTGCACTCAGGGCCTGAGCACTGTCCATGGCTTCTTTTTGCTCAAGGCTAGCACTCTACCTCTTGAGCCACTTCTGGATTTTTCTGCTTATGTGATGCTGAGGAATCCAACCCAGGGCTTCATGCATGCTCGGCAAGCACTCTACCATTAGGCCATATTCCCAGCTCCCTATCTTTCCTTCCTTCCTTCCTTCCTTCCTTCCTTCCTTCCTTCCTTCCTTCCTTCCTTCCTTCCTTCCTTCCTTCCTTCCTTCTTTCTCTTTCTCCCCCTCTCTCTCCTCTCCTCCCCTCTCTGTCTCCTCTCTTCCCCTCCCTCCCTCCCTCCCTCCCTCCCTCCCTCCCTCCCTCCCTCCCTCCCTCCCTCCCTTCCCTCTTACCAGGATGTTCATTGAAGAAGATGGTGAACCCCGATGGGGCCCGCCACTGGAGGGAGGCGTTCTTCCGCAGGGAGGTGACACACTTGAGCGTGAGCGGCTGGCCTTCCTCCACAGTGACGGTGTCCGTGTGCGGAGTCCGCAGGGCCTCTGTGGAGAGAGAGCCGTGGTGGTCAGCTGGTGGGGCGAAGTCATGTGGATGAGGTAGTGGGGATTGGCTCTCAGCACAACCTCACTCAGCCACTCAGCCATTCCTTACGTATGTCTTGTAGAAATCAGAAAACACCCTAGCTGGGCACTGGTGGCTCATGGCTGTAGCCATAGCTACTCAGGAGACTGACACCTGAGGATTGCAGTTGGAGGCCAGCCCAGATAGGAAACTCCATGAAACTATTATCTCTAATCAACCACCAAAAGGTCAGAAGTGGCGCTGTGGCTCAAGTGGCAGAGTGCCAGCCTTGAGCAGAAAAGCCAAGGGACAGAGCCCAGGCCCTGAGTTCAAGCTCAGTCCTGGGGGGGGGGGGGGGGAAGAATCCAAGAACACAGTGAAAAGGTTAACTTTTTTTTTTTTTTTTTTTTTTGCCAGTCCTGGGCCTTGGACTCAGGGCCTGAGCACTGTCCCTGGCTTCTTTTTGCTCCAGGCTAGCACTCTGCCACTTGAGCCACAGTGCCACTTCTGGCCTTTTCTATATAGGTGGTGCTGAGGAATCAAACCCAGGGCTTCATGTATACAAGGTGAGCGCTCTACCACTAAGCCACATTCCCAGCCCAAAGGTTAACATTTTGAAAGCACTTTTACACCTGAAGTTTGATCCTTATCATAATCTGAATGTTTGCTTGAGCAAATCATATTTGTTACCTTCTTCACTTTTAACATACAAAAACCGATTTTTAGGGAGAAAAACACAAATTATTTAAGACACACACAAACAGCAAAAAAGTTTTAAGACCCCCAAACAGGAGCTCTCTGAATTGGTAAATCCTTAAAAGAAAACCTGGTGAACCTTTTACCTTTTGCCATTATAGATTCCACAGAGACTCAGGCTCTCTTCTTGTCCTTTCTGTGCCCGTTAGCAGCCCCACCCGTGGAGACACAAATGCAGTGACTTCCCTTTGATGCGTGATGGGCACGTGGTTTGAGGAGCGATAGCAAGGAGAGCGAGGCCGGCTGCCCTCCACAGAAGGGCCTCTGGGAATGCCGTTGACTGACCGACTGATTGACAGGGAGAGTTAGCAGACACAACCCAGCTGAGTGAGAAGAGCAAGCACTCTGAGCACTTACCTTGGAAGGGAAACCAGAAGAGCGCACTGAGGACAAGCGGCCACATTCTGTGCCGTGGGGGGAGGGGAGGGGCCCGGGCGGCTTCCTGTAGACCTGACAGAAAGCAGGGGCATCGTGTCTTTTGAAGGGGGACCCCGTCCCTCTGTGCTGTCACGTGGGACAACTCCTCCCTCTGCTTCAGGAGCCCCCTCTTACTCAGCTGCCCCCCAAACACCTCCCGGTGGAACATTGTGGGGACCACAAGTGTCCTTTTGATCACCAAGAAGTGTGAGCTGTGCGTTGGTGATAGAAGTTGTTCTACCGCAGGCGGGGGGGGGGGGGTAAGTGAGCCAAGGACAAGGCCTGGGGGAGGGAAGGGGCGAGTTTCTAATGTCCCCGTGTGGGGCCAGCCCTCTTTATCCTGACTTCTCTAGTATCTAGATGCTTACAACTTGGTCATGCCTGCCCAATTTTCACAGGTGTTTCCTATTTCCAACTCTGGAAACAATTCCTAATGATTATCGAGACAAAAATTCAGTCATTCAAGTATCTACTTATTTTTGAAATTTGTACAATCATCTACCTATGGTGATTATTCATCTGCCTGTCCACTAGTCATCTCCATCCTCATCCATCCATCCATCCATCCATTCATCCATCTACCTGTCCATCTATTTACTCGTCAATCCACCCACCAACTCATCCATCCATCTATCCACCTACCCTTCCATGTTTTCATTATTCAGCCATCGTGTGTGTGTATGTGTGAGTGTGTGTGTGTGTGTGTGTGTGTGTGTGTGTGTCTCCCTCCCTAAGGCATGATCAGATATTAAACACAAATCTATCCCTTCTTTTTTCAGGGGACTAGGCACTGGTGAGAGAGAGTTTTGGTGTATTTCCTCCTTGTTAATGGGGCAGGTCTGAGATGGCTTGTCACTGAGTGAATGAGAGGAAGAACGAATGACTCTTCATGTGAAATGTTCATGTCCCGTGATCGCCCTGGCTTGTGCAGGGAAGGTGGGAATTGAGAAGAGCGTCGACGCCCTGAGAGGCTTGGAGGGACTGACTTAAAGTCAGAGCGAATGAGGGCTTTTCCGCACGTGGAAGCCCCGGGGTTTTTGTTGAATTACAGCGATGGCCATGCTGGCTTCTAGACCTTTCTGTTGAGAACCATGCACTGCTATCTCACACGTGGGGTGCGGTTCACTGGGCCCTAAGCTAGACATCACCGCCATCCCCATCATCACCGCTGTCATTTGTTATTATTTTCTTAGAAATGCTTTCTGGGGGCTGCTTAGCGTGATGGGAAGCGGATGACCTGGCTGTCCCGGCTCCGCCAATGGCGGCGATGGGGCCTGCGTGCGCGGGGCTGCGTCCCAGACCCCACTGCCTCCTCTGTTGAATGGGGAGAAGGTTCGCCTTCAACACGGCACCCCAAGTGTGCTTTCGGCGAAATGCAGTATTGTTTCTTCAGGAAGATTACTTTTGGTTCTCCATCAAGTTTTGAGAGCAGAAGAAGATCCTGGGGAGATAATCAGGGCAACCCCCCCCGCCCCCCAGGCTGTGTGTCCTTCCCACCGCCTCGAGCTCCCCCCCCGCCCCCCAGGCTGTGTGTCCTTCCCACGGCCTCGAGCCCCCCCCCCGCCCCCCAGGCTGTGTGTCCTTCCCACCGCCTCGAGCTCCCCCCCCCCCGCCCCCCAGGCTGTGTGTCCTTCCCACCGCCTCGAGCTCCCCCCCCCGCCCCCAGGCTGTGTGTCCTTCCCACGGCCTCGAGCCCCCCCTGCCCCCCAGGCTGTGTGTCCTTCCCACGGCCTCGAGCCCCCCCCCAGGCTGTGTGTCCTTCCCACGGCCTCGAGCCCCCCCCCAGGCTGTGTGTCCTTCCCACGGCCTCGAGTCCCCCCCCCAGGCTGTGTGTCCTTCCCACGGCCTCGAGCCCCCCCCCCCCAGGCTGTGTGTCCTTTGCCAAGGCCTCAAGCTCCCCCCCCCAGGCTGTGTGTCCTTCCCACGGCCTCGAGCCCCCCCCCCCAGGCTGTGTGTCCTTCCCCACAGCCTCGAGCTGTGGTGGGCGCTGGTCGGATCCTCTCATCACCGTGGCCCATCGCCCCAGGAACCCTCGCCCCCGCGCCCCCCTGGCGCCCGATGGCGCGCACTTGGCGCTGGGATGAGCCCTTCGCAGGGCGGACGCGTGCGGGCCGGGTGGGGCCTGGCGGGATTCAGAGCCCTGCACGGCCCACGAGCTGTCCAGTGACCCCACGAGCCCTGCGCTCCCTCCCTGGGCCCCCGACGGCGCCTCCCGTGGGGCGCTCTGCGGCTCTCCCCCTTCAGGGACGCTTGGCTGTTTGCCTTCGTCCTTCCAGACCACAGAGACCAAGGGCCGGCGGCGCTGCCCCATCCCAGCGCCCACCACCAAATCCCCACCCTTCAACCAAACCCGACCCGACTCCCCCCACATTTAAAAATAATAAAAAAATAACGCAAAACAGCAGCCACGGCTCCCCCCCCCCCCCCCGGCACTCGCCGTCCATGCGCCTCCGCCCCAAGCGCATGCACCTGCTTTCTCCCGTGCGCAGGCGGAAGGGCGCCCGGGCGGGGCGGCGGCCAGGGGCGCGGGGGCCGCGGGAGGCCGGGCAGCCTGCGCTCCCCGCAGAGGGCACCGCAGGGCACCGCCCGCTCTTCAGGAGACGGAGCCCAGGGCGGTAGAGGGGGGTCTCAGCACGAAACCCCGACTCCCGGGTGCGAATTTACATGCTGTTGTTGTCATCATTATTGCAGGTGTACAAGAGGTTTCATCCAGCAGGCCAGCTCTGCGTACAATGCATGGAATCCATGTCACCCTGTCCCTCTTTCTCCCCCCCCTCCGTCCCCCAGCACCCTACTGGAAAACGTTACCAGCTTCACCAATGACTGCACGGAGACCGGCCTCTCTGGGGCCCCATGGTGGATATAAAACCAAGCTCCAGCGGGCTTTGCCCTCTCGTTCTTCCTGCCGCTGGGCATCAGACCCAGCACCCACAGCAGGTGGGCCTGGATGGGCAGAAGACTAATGGGTGTCAGGACATGCTCTCCAGTGCCCCTGCCTTGCTGCAGGGGCCACGACAGCCCCCCCTCCCCCTCTCACTCCCTGTGCCCCGCCCGCCTCTGAAGCAGTCATGACTCTCCCATGAGGGGTGACCTCCCTAATTCCGGACAGAAGGGATCCTCACCTCCAAAGACAGGACTCCAGGTAGACTCCCAGCACGCCTCCCCGTCCTCCCAACCACCACTGAGTCACTCTCTTCACGCTGTGTGTCCCTCCCTAGCTGTCCACTCTTTATCACACTTAGCATACAAACCTCCAGGCTTAGCAGGGCACTGGTGGCTCACACCTGCAATCTTAGTGACTCAGGAGGCTGAGATCTGAGGATCATGGTTCAAAGCCAGCCCCGGCAGGAAAGTCCATAAAACTATTACCTCCAAGGAACTATCAGAAAACCAGAAGTGGCGCTGTGGCTCAAGTGGCAAAGTGCTAACCTTGAGCAAAAGAGCATGGGGGCAGTGCCCAGGCCCCAGATTCAAACCCCACAACTGACAAAAGAAAACAGAGCAATAAAACCTCCAGGCTTGATCATTTCATTAGGAAGTTTTCCATGTCACAGAAAACTTTACTGTTTCATTTTCTCTTGTTAATTTCTAATGGCCTGGGAAGAGTGGAAAGAAAGATACATTGTATCCATGGTATCTACATTGTATCACACTGTCATGTATTATACGATACATTGTGTCCATTCCATTCACTAGGGACTCCAAGGCTGAATTCCTCATCAGAAGGGATCAGAGACCCAAGGGAGTTTCTGCAACATCTTCTGGCTCCAGTAAGGGGCCACTCTGGCTTGCTGGGAAAAGAATCATGGGCTTAATGGGTACGTAGGGAATTGCAATGACCACAGCAATGTTTGAGAACTAGATTGGAGTAATAGACAGCACTCAAGAATTGAATAGGCATGGATCAGGGTGGACTGAGGACAATATCTCTTTATTAAGTCATCGATGAGTCATTTCAATGGAAGATGCCCCTGGAACGAAATACACTAATTACAATGGTGCCATAGCTACAACAGGAGGGGGCGGCTCATCAGCCAGAAAAGCACAGATGCCACAGGGAGTGTGCGCAGCATTTGGCGATACAGTGACGTGTGGCGCCTTCTTTTTTAAACTATACATAATTATAACTCTTTTGCTCCAAATAAATACACCTCAAGCACATAGAAAATAAAGACACAACCATTTTACAAATGAGAAAGCAAACAACGTTCAGCCCCCAAATAGCAAGTGTCGAATGGCCTTTGCTTAACTGACAGGCTGTGGGGGGGAGTTTCCATCTCCACACCAGAGACCAAACGAGTGCACACAGTCTGCGCATAGCTAAAAAGCCCATCGGCCGCAAAATGTCCAGTTTTTAAAACAGTAATGCTGCGATTTGCCCACAGGGCTAGCACTTGAGCCATGCCCCCAGCCCTTCTCGCTTTAGTCACTTCTTAGGCAGGATGCTGACCTTTGGGCTGGGTTTCCTGGGCCTTCTCTGCTTACCCTCCCGTGTAGCTGGGACCACAGCATGTGCCATGCCACAGAGCTGCTGCTGTTGTTGTTTCTGCGATGCGGGCCTTACAAACGTTTTTTGCCCAGGTTGACCTCTGACAGCCTTCCTCCGAATCTCTGCCTCCCAAGTAGCTAAGATTACAGGCATGTGCTATTGTGCTCAGCTCAAAATTTTGACTTTTTTTTGGTGTAATGGCAGCTCAGTGATACTGGGTAAACTATTGGAAAGAACAGACTGTCCATGAAGCGGAACTACTCACCACTGCCATTTTAAGCCTCGCTACAGGAAACCGCGTGTTGCAGGTATTTGAAAATCCAATTATTTCCTCTGAACTTAGAGACCATCTCTTCTCTTCCTTCCCTTGAATTTTCCTGACAGGCAATCTCTTTCCTAGCAGGACTCAGGATGTTGACGTATGAAAGGGAGGTAAATCTAATTTTAATGCTCTGCTTAAGAATGATCACCTGGTTGAGTAAACACTCCCCTGGGCGGCTGGGAAGTCATTCCCTGCCTCCACAGTCCCGTCTTTCCGGCAGGCAGACCGACCTGCCGGCAGCCTTCTCTCTTTCCCGCGTGCAGGATTACAATTTAAATGCAAAGCGCCCTGAGCCTCATTTTCTAAGGCGGCGCAGACACGGCCTTGGCGGTGCCACCGCCTGCACAAATCGCACAGAGGCTCATCTGCATTCGAACACACGCACCGCTGCAACTCAAAAGAGCCACTCGCCACTGCGCAGAAACAAGACACCGGTGCTGCCCGGTATCTGGCTTGCAGAGGAATGTCTCACTAGTGACCCCACCAGGAGCCTTTCTACAGAAGCAAGCAGAGCCAGAAGCTTCTCTTCCTGTAGCTAGGTAATTGCAGTGAGAATTCACTGTGATGCAAATTCAGCAAGGGGGTAGCAGAACATCTGTGGTCACCTGACACAGACGGGGAGACTGTCTACGGGCACCCCAACGCCGCCGACAAGACGAATACCAGCAGCCACTTGCCACAGAGATGCCAGGCGGTGTCAATCTTATTTTTATTATTTTTTATTTTTATTTTTTTGCAAAATCTATCTTTTAAATATAAGGTTACTTGAAAATAATTCTTTGGTTATAGTAGAATTAAAATAAAAAGTAGGAAGTCCTTCAGATCTGTTGCTGCGTGGCTTTCAGCCGCTGTATGACCATCCAAGCAGCCATTCAGACCCAATGAATCCAAATGAAGAGCGGGAGACCCTGGGGCCAGAACTCCAGGCCGGGCGAAGCAGTGAGGGGCTCCTGGTGTGGGTGGTCAGGCCTGGTGGCGGGGAAAAGCCTCGGAGCACAAAAGGCCCTGCATGCCATTCAAAAGTGCCATGGACGCCGGTCCTCTGTGGGAGAAGGCACAGAACGCCAAGTCCCATGAGGATAAGGCCAGGCCACTGCAGACCGGCGAGGACGCTCAGAGAAGCAGGAAGCGGCTTTGGACTTGGGGTCCCAGATTGAAGCTTCATCTCCCCTGGTGTATTTCAGATAGCTTTCTGAAAGAGAAGGGTGTGGGGGGCCCTTCTGTATAAACCACGGGCCTCCCTTCCTTCTTCCCTCCCTCCCTTTTTCTTCACTTCACTTTATATCATCTGATGTAATAAACATTACATCTTTATTATTATTATTACTATTGCACATCGATTCAACATGGTTTCCCAGGTGGAGTGCACATTTAAATTTCTAAGTAAGTGAAGGCGCATGGAGATTTTAAAGCCAAGTCACACCGCTCAGTTGTTCTGATAAGCCATTTGGATAGTTCAAGCAGAGGAAGCCCCCTCCCCCCCCCCGCCACCCGCTTTGTACTCAGGGTTTTCCACGTAAATTATCCAGTAACTAATGTCAGATCATGGACTCTTTTGGCTCCTGTAGCCCAGAGTTGTGTCCATCTTGGACTAAAGACCAAAGAATGTAGCTCAGCCAATTGGGTTCATTTACCAGACCATCACTGGATGAGACAACAGGGAGGAGTGGTGACGTTAATCTAGGCTGAGCTTGATTTTGCAGAAGTCCACACACATGTTTCTAGAGCTTTAAGGAAATCTGTCAAGTGTGCGAGCCCATGAAAATGCATGGGAATTTAACAAACATTCTAGATCTGACCACACAGTGGATTCACATCGACACAAACGCCAGAGGAGTGAAGGAAGGGTGGTGACAATCTATTAGCTGCACGGTGGCATTTCTGTGGATGCCTTTCATAGGACTTCCCTCCCAGACGTTTTGAGGCTCAAACACAGGAACAAGCCAGCGCAGGTTTACACCCAGCAGCCGGATCAACCTTTGTGCAATGCTAGAAGAATCGCAGTTGCTATCTTAACATGCAAAACTCATGACATGTTTCTGTAAGTGGCTTTAAAAAAAGACAAGCAACGTCCTAATTATGCAGATTAATCTCCGTAACCAGTGACCTTTAACTTTCTCTTTTTTCCAAAGACCATCAAATTGTGACGCATAACTCTATGTTCTATTCCATAGGTTTGCTACATCTGAGTTTTTAAAAATCTTTGTGTGGCTACGACATAAATAGATTTGCGCCCTTGAAATGGCTGGGATTTCATTTTGCACAGGCAAACAATATCACATTAGACCATTGTCTAGGGCCCACACAACCAGCTAGCCACGCCATTAAACAGACATTGGTAACTGATGGTTTGATTGTCATTTATTGTTCTTTTAAATAATCTTCCTTCTAAATACAGGGGGTGGGGGTCACGAGTAAGGACAGAATGTGGCTCTCCAACTCTCTCAAGTGGGCCTACCTCCTCTCGACTCTAAATTATCACAGAAACACAAGACAAAAGGAGGACAGCCAAAGAAGCAGTGCGGACGCTACTGTCACCACTGACATTAGTTCCCTGACTCTGCGGTGTGCCCCTGGTGCAGTGGGTGTGTTCACAGATGCTTTGTGGTGCACTCTGTGTGTGTCACAGCTTGCCCCCGGGCATGGAGCGAGCCTCTCGCTGATTCTAGCCATTGCTTCCCGGGCCTCCTTCCAGAGCGCCCGCCGCGTCTCCAATCAGGCGGCACTGTCTGTAGTGGAGGGGCCAAGCGTGGCGAGGCAGAAGTGCTAGTGCTCACTGGTTTACAACGTGGAGAACGAGATTTCCTGTTCTATTTTGCAGCATTTCTGCACCTACTACTGGAGCTCTCGCTTGTACCTTGCCAGCCTCCTGAATAGCTCAAAGTGCTTTGGGGGACCCAAAGGGCCTTCTCTCTCCATTTCACAGAGAGAAGCAAGGAGGACCAGCTGCTCTGGGAAAAGTGTGTTGGTACCAGATGTTGAATCCTTAGCAGGTGTCTTGAGCCAGCATGCTGACTACGGAACATTCTGCTGTCTTGAGTCTACTGCAGGTAGAATTCGATGCACAACCTAAAGAGCTTTGTAGGGTATGGGCATCTCCCTGCTTGGCTTTGCCTCATTTGAAGATGGTAGAAGTCAGGGGAAAACCTTGTCCCCAGTGTGGATTCTGGACCTGGACCTCACCTTCACACCCTTTAGAGACCGGGGGATGGGGCGGGGGGAGCTCCCTGGGGGAGGAGCGGGACTCCATAGCCATGCGTAGCTGCAAGGAAGAACGCAGCCTGTGCTGCCACAGGGGCCCCGATTTAGGAAGACAATTCTCCAAAGGATTGTTAGCCAGGCAGGAGTCCGGAAAGTGGCTTCCCCCTGAGCCATGTCATTCTCTCATCTAGAGTCTCACGAGAACCTGAAGCGTGAAAGAGAGTATGCGAAATGATTCGGAGTCCTGGGAGACGGAGCGCTCCACACACGCCTGTCCACGGTGTGCTCTTCTTCCGTCCTCGCGCGGCTTTACTCCTGCAGCAGGGTCTCTCTCCAGTTGAACCCCCCAGTTGGTCCATGGGTCAGGGGGAGGATGGGCGGGTCCGTGAGCTGCCATATTCCAGTTTCTCCCAATTCTTCACAGGAGCAAAAGCCTAAGTATGGGATCTAAAGGCAGAGTAATAAGGAAATAAAAAACAAAACACACAGGGTTAATACTTGACTTTCATCAAGACACAAAGATACCTGGGTGGCCCAGAGAGGCCAAGAGAGCACCACCTTGCAGCTCCTCCACCAGGGATGAAGCGGGGTCTCCGAGACCCCACATCCCCCTCCAAGGTCAACGGACAATTGACAGAGCTGAGAAAGTAGAGGCGAGGCAATTCATGTCCAGTGAAGGATCCATCTAGATGGGCTCTCCTCCTCCAAGTAACTGTCCCAGATGGCCGTTTTCCGGGGTAGGGGACGAGGTAGTTAAGAGCGACACAGTGCGTCTCCCATAGACATGGAGGACATGCTCAGACCCCTCCTCGCAGCTGCCGGAAGCCCGGGGACAGCACTAAGGCCTCCAGACACGGTCTGCCCTGCCTGTACACACCCGTGAGCTATAATTCCTAAATTAGGCACAGCGAGACATAAAAAAGTAGGTAAGAATAGAGCAATTATAATAATGTATCATGATGAAACATGGAGAATGTGGTCCCTCTCTCAATATCTTACTGTATAATACGGTATTTTTAGACTACAGTGGACCACAGGTAACCGAAACAACAGAACTCAAAACCATGGATAAAGAGGGGGTGGCTGTAATGCTAATAGAGTAAGAAGATGACTCCGAATTCCATGCCCAGGTAAAAAGGTACCTTAAATATTTCTGAAATTGTCCTTGGACACAATGGGAAAGATTGGTCAATCAAATGTTCAAAAACGGTGTTGTTCTGCTTACTGTAAGGCACGGCCTTCCGCGGCTGGCTTCTGCTTACTGTAAGGCACGGCCTTCCGCGGCTGGCTTCTGCTTACTGTAAGGCACGGCCTTCCGTGGCTAGCCGGCCAGGACAGCTTTGCAGGC
The DNA here is from genome assembly GCF_023159225.1 of Perognathus longimembris pacificus. Taxonomy (NCBI): domain Eukaryota; kingdom Metazoa; phylum Chordata; class Mammalia; order Rodentia; family Heteromyidae; genus Perognathus; species Perognathus longimembris. Next base: position 119,673,310 of record NC_063163.1, on the reverse strand, counting down.
TAAGCTTTCAGCTGTGCTTCTGACTGACCGGCTCCTCCACCCCAAGGTCTCCCTCCCATGGCTCATCATTCCTGGCTACTTCCATACATCTTGGCCTCTAGATCCTGGAATTGGCACTAGCTCATCCCTCTCTCTTACTCCGGGCCTAAGGAAGTGCCTCACACAGAGCCCAGCCGGTAGCTCTGGCTTGAGTCCATCAGTAGCTGAAGCTCAGCTCAGCAGAAATATGCATATCAAATAAATTAGCTATCAGCCACCCCTGAACTGTGTGGAAGCATGGCTCTATGAACAGGAGAATGAATCACCTTTCGGACCATCTGCACGAAGTCCTTGGAGTTCTGGGGCGACAGGCCTTGGAGCTGGCAGGTGCAGGCTTCAAGGGAAGAGGCGTGGGCCACAATCAGAATGTTATTCCCTGGGGACAAAGGCAGGGATGGGAAGACAGAGGCTTGGTAAGTGACAGGAGCCACACAATCTGCTAAGGGACACACGTTTTCAAAGAGAAGACAATTTGCCCAAGCAATAGTCTGAAAATCCTTCCTTATTGGATGGTACACTCAGCTTTGTTCATTTTTCTTTAGAAAAGAAAACCCACCTTGCAGTGTTAGAATCATTATATCCAAAACAAGAAAACAATAAAGGTTTCAGGAGTGGGGGGAAAGTGTTAGCATTCACATTGGATAATTGCACACCGGGTACATTTATTAAAATACCACACTGAAGCTTTGTGTTGATTATGATGTATAATAATAAGCATTGTGTTAATAATATGTACAGCTATTGTATATCAATTAAATATTTTAAGGGGTTGGGTTATATCTTTAGTGACAGAGTATTGCCTAACATATATAATGCCCCCAGTAATAGAAAGGAAGGAAGGAAGAAAGGAAGAAAGAGGGAAGGAAAGAAGGAAGGAAAAATAAGGGAGGAAAAGGACAGCAGGAAAGAAGAAAATAATTATAACTTGCAGGCTTACACGCACACCCTCACACACCTCTTTATCTATTCTCCCCAATCTCTTTCATAACAATGGTGCACACCACCAAAACCAAGTCCTAGGCCCTGGGAGGATTCCCCCAGAGTCTTCAGATCTCAGCAGGCTGCACACGCAGCCTGCGCTTGTCCACACACTTCCCTGCGGTGGCCACACACATTCCTCTGTAACCATTAGGACACACACCAGGCGCCGGTGGCTCACGCCTGGAGTCCTAGTACTCAGGAGATACAATAGTGAACAATCTGGATCCTTACCCATCCCTGCTCTTGACAGCAGGAACACTGTGTGTGTGTGTGTGCGCACGTGTACGCATACAGGTAGTTTGTGTATAGATGTCCAGGTTTTTGGGACAAACTGTAGGCCATCGGTGCTATTCTAGAGGACTTCTAGGAACTGCCACAAGAGATCCCCTCTACTGGGTATGAGGTGACCGGCTGTAACGCAGCCTAAGCTGTTCAGTGTACTAACAAAGTCTACCATGGTCTCCTGGGATACCCTCCACGTGAGGCACTCTGAATGTTATAAATCCATTGTGAGATGCTGAAGAGAGTCTGAAAATAAATTCTTTCCTTCCTTCCTTCCTCCCTTCCTTCCTTCCTTCCTTCCTTCCTTCCTTCCTTCCTTCCTTCCTTCCTTCCTTCTCCCTTTCTCTTTCTCCCTCTCTCTTTCTTTTGTCATGGGGGTTGAACTCTGGGCCTGGGTGCTGTCTCTGAGCTCTTCAGCTCAAGGCTAGTGCTTTATCACTTGAGCCACAGCGCCACTTCTGGTATTCTGGTGGCTCATTGGCCTTTCCTGCCTGGGCTGGCATTGAACTGCGATCCTCAGACCTCAGCCTCCTGAGTAGCTCGGATGACAGGCGTGAGTGAGCCCCCAGGGCCTGGCTAATTTCTGTTTTTTAAAGCAAGTGTGTCCAAGTGTGTTCAAGCATCTTGCATGGCCTCTTTACCATGATGGAGAAGTGTCCAGATGTTTAAAGAGGGCCACCCACCTTTACTTTTACATTCGCTTATGATCTCCTTTGTAACTTGGAAACTTCTGCTAATATACGTGTCATAGGATTCTGAAACCACTAATTTGCTGACTGGAATATGAGGTCTGCAAGAGAAAAGAAACAAAGGAAATGAAAACACTTGAATCCCGAGGTGAAGCAACTGGTGTCAGAAGCCTGGATGTGAAGACCTTTCTGCAGCTACTTGTTACCCATCTCACTGGAAACGACGGAGGGACCTGGAGAATCTCCAGGGCCTTTCCGCCTGGGGTGGATTTCAAATTGTCAATGGGGGCCGGTGGCTCGTGCCAGTAATCCTGGTTAGTCAGGAGGCTGAGCTCTGAGGGTCATGGTTCAAAGCCAGCCTGGGCAGAAGAATTGGAGAGACTCTAACTTCCAATTAACCAGGAAAAGCCAGAAGTAGAGGTTCAAGTGGTAGGGCACCAGCCTTGAGTGAAAAAGTCAAGCAAGCCGGGCCCTGAGTTCAAGTCCCAGTATTAGCGCCGTTAAAGAAAGAAAGAAGAAAGAAAAAAAGTCCTAAGCCTGCAGAGAGCATGCGTAGCCCTGGGTGTGCGTGATCATCTGGGCCGAGTGGCGGTGCTGGCCCTGGGTGGCGGTCACCTGTAGGTTGTATCAACGCTCAGACTGGCTGCGGCTAGCTCCGACGGAGGAATCCACGCGGGCAGGCTGCTCCCGGGAACCCACTTCGTCCACTCGAACAAGCCGGGCTCAACCCGGATCTTCAAGTGATTGTCTTGCTGTAAACCTTAGCAGCAAAACAGAATGAAGAAAACAGAAAGATCTTACCATCTTGGTGGAAAAACAAACTATAGGCCAAATGACTAACAAGAAATCGGAGTCAGTTTTTCTCTTCCCGCTAGACTGTCTCTATAGCCGCCCCAAAGTGGGGGGGGGGGGGGGGCGTGGGCGCAGACGAGACGCGTCATCGCTGTGTTGCCGACACAGGAGCTCCATGCACCTCCACAAGGGACGCCCGTGACAAATGGGGAAACCCCACGAGTCGGCACGCGTGCGCTTCGTCTAGTCCTGGGATGGCTCTTTGGGTCCCACCAAAAGATTTGAGGCGCGAGGCTGGGAATGTGGCTTAGCCCTGGGTTCGGCTCCCCAGCACCACATACACAGAAAAGGCCGGAAGTGGCGCTGTGGCTCAAGTGGTAGAGCGCTAGCCTTGAGCGGGAAGAAGCCAGGGACAGTGCTCAGGCCCTGAGTCCAAGCCCCCGGGACTGGCAACAAATAAACAAACAAACAAAGACTTGAGGTGCTTGTTCCCCGAGCCTTCACTACTGTTTGATCACTTGCATTGGATGTGAATGTCAGGCAAATGATTCACTTCATCAGAAATCCTAGTGTTGAATATTTCTAAGTTCCCCCGTGGCTGTTGCTCTTTAATGTACGGTGACCGCTCAGAGTAGGAATTAGTAGTGAAGGGGAGGTTTGCTTAAGGCTACAGAACCAAGTCAAGTGCAGTGTCCAATGGGTTTATCTGCAGCTGGCTCATTTGTTTGTCTGGCTCAAGTATACAGTCCCCCCCCACCCCCATTTCTCCGTACTCTCCCCCTCTCTCCCCTTCCTGCAATTTTCTTCTCGATGAAGTGCGCACGGATCCCCGCCATACAAGCACGCAGGGGCTTCGGGGTTAACGTGAACTAACTGTAGAGCCAGGTGCTTTTCAAGTCTTTCCAATGGGAGACGCCAGCCAACCACGGCTCGGAGCCGGCGAGGCTGTGCAGATAAGGACGGGGTCATGGCTCGCTAAGCACGGGGTATTCTGCAGTCCCACAATTCATCCAAGATGGCCTCAAATCCTCAGGGGGAAAGTGATTAGCAGTGCCTTTTTTGTATTTATCTTATGTTGACAGGCGGCTTTTGTGACCCGTGTAAGTCAGTTGGGCCATTTTATAAAGGAAATCTTGCTAACTATTCCAGATTCAGAGCTTTCCCTGGGTGACGTCCCCCTAATCCCATGAGCCTTCAGTGCCCAGAGACAGAGGGCTGGGCTCACCTTTCAGGATGTTGTAGGCAGTCTGCACACAGCGTAGGGATGGGGAACAATACACGTGATCGATCACCGTGTTGCTTTCTAGCAAAGCTTCACCTGCAAAGAGAAATCAAAGGGGCATCAGGTGGACAGACCTGCGGGGCCTCCGTGGGCCTCTAAGCAGACCCCAGGGTCCCTACTCTTAGCGGGGCTCATGCAAAGCCGGTAGCATCAACCCTTGACCAACACATCCCTCATCCATGTTTCCACGGAGGAGGCCGAGTGACGGGTCCTTTCTGGTCTTTTGGTTTCTTTCTTGCTGGTGGCAACAAGAGAAAAACAATGTCTTCCCAGAAGACACCTGGGCCAGGGCATGGCCTTGACTTGACCTCTGCCTCTTGCTAGAAGGGAGAGGGTGGAAATCCAACCTGGCCAGCAATGCATTGTGGGTTAACCCCGATCTCACCTGGTTAGATTCAGGTGTATCTGAGACAAATTCCAACGCTTTCCTCGTGGAATTCCTTCTTTTCTCTACCAGATAAGCTCCAGTTGCCTTCATAGGAAGGTCTTCTGGAAAAGTCTCTTTATCCCTTTCCCAACCTTGTCCTACCTTACAATTTAAGTCCTAGAGACAAAGCTATGTCTCCCCCATACATTTTTCTTTTGGTCATACGGGGATTTGAACTCAGAACCTTGTGCTTGCTGGACAGATGCTCTATTGCTTGAGCCACGCTCCCAACCCCCATTTTTGCTTTCGTTGCTTTTCAGATCAGATTTTGCTTTTGAGGGAGGCCAGCCTTACCCATGACCCCTGAGCAGCCAAGGAGCTGAGGTGTCAAGTGTTAGATGGGCATTAGATGGGGACTTGCTGGCTTTTTGAATGGCGATCCTCCCAGCCTTCCCCTCTTGAGTAGCTGGGACTCTTAAGACTACTTCCGACTTCGATGGCTTTGTTTACTGCCATTTGACTGAGGATGCCTTTCTTTGTCTCCTGCTCCTTCTTCTTGACTTCTTACTTGGGTCCCAGCTTGCCTCTCTTCTGCAGTCCCTCTTGTTTGAGTTGTATGGTGCTCTGTGTGTGTGTGTGTGTGTGTGTGTGTATGTGTGTGTGCGTGCGCTCCTAAACTGTGAGCTCGGCACCGGTGAGGCGTCTGACCCCTCGGCCTGGCGGGCGCTGCTGGCTTGATCCATCCCAGCCATGTAGGCAAACAAGCCTGGGCTTGGCACCACCCCCACCCCTGGGTGCCCCAGCCCCTGGCTGTGCAGCCAACCTCCGGCAGCTGCAGGATTGACGTCCTCTACCCAGGAGAGTTCTAGAACGCCCAGCAAGTGTGCAGGCCCGGCCAGCGCACGGGTCTCTTGACCAAGGAGTCAGGAAACTCGGGGAGCCGCTCCAGAACACTTACCCACCAGTCGTGCTTGCATACATCCAAACACAGTGATGGGGGCATCTTTCTCGTAGTCCCGGAAGCCCCCGCTGCGCTGTGGTAAGCTGTGAGGCATGTTCAGGTTGGTGCGGATGTAGCGGCCTAGAAAATACAAGGTCATACAAAGCTCCCATAAGTCCCTTGTTCCCTTAGGCGTTTCCTTGTTATTCAAGAGCCCCTCCCCCCTTTCCTGGCCAGAGAGGCTGAATTTGAGCTCCCTGGTGCTAATGGAAAATGCTGCATCTGACACTTTTTCTTCAGGGGATAGACTTGGAATCTGCTTTTCCTTCTGCGGACAGAAGTGTCTGGCGATGGTTTCTAAGTGGAACAGTAGCCAGAAGGGAAGGAAGTGGGGTTCTCCTGACAGGCAAGCCCCCTTGCCTTAAGATGCTACTCCACTGACAATGGAACCTCTTTGGTCCTTGGTGCCCTAAGGTTATAGAATGGGGACAAAAATACATGTCTCTTCCCTAAAACTCAAGACAAACAAGAAGGACTTAGAAACTACAGGCACCATGGCTCATGCCTGCAATCCTAGTTCCCCAGGAAGCGGAGATCTGAGGATCGCAGTTCGAAGCTAGCCAGGGCAAGGAAGTCCCTGAGACTCTTATCTCCAATAAATTACTCAAGAAATCTGGATGTGACACTGTGGCTCAAGTGTTAAAGTGCTAGCCTTAAGCAAAAGAAGCTCAGGGACAGAGCCTCGGCCCCGAGTTCAAGCTCCAGGACTGGCCAAAGTAAGAAAGGAAGGAAAGAAGGGAAAGAAAAGAAAGAAGGAAAGAAAGAAATGGTAGGCATTTTCCAGCAACCATCCAAACCCACACATGACTTGATGCACGTGGGTAAACGTAGCTTGACGCCACCCCCGAGGGGCCGTCACAAGCTGTAGGGCCGAGCAGGGCACCGACAGGGCGGTCCCCTCTTGTGTAAGCAGGAGCCGCGCTCCCCGATCCCCAGTGCAGGCTGGGAACCACGCGCAGCACAGAACCAGCCCCGCACGCATGCACCTCACAGGGAGGCTCCACGCAGTCAGGGATCCACCGCGGTCCCCAGTCATCAAGTAGCACGAGGTCAAAGGTATTCTGCAATGACACACAGCTGCGTGGCGTCTCTCACCAGTTCCCACGCGGATGGGAAATGCTACGGAGCCCGCGTGGCGGGGCAGCGCGACAGAGGGGAGCGGCGGAGGCGGCGGGCTCCGCCCACCCCCGGGTCAGGCCACGTGAACGCCACGCACCGCGACTCGGTGACAGGAGACGCGACGGCCAGGCGGAGCTGGCAGTGAGCAGGTGCGAGGCACACCGCGCGGATACGCCGGGGGGGGGGGGGGGGGCAGAGACGACCCTGTGGGCAGGACGTGGCCGCACAGCCTGGCCTTTCATCACCCAGCACGGACCCTCGAAGGCCCGCGGGGTTTACTCCTGCCATTCGTGCCCTGCTGTGTCCAGGCTGTGGTGACTGTGGGCAGCAGAAGGCACAGAGACTCCCCTGATGGCGGAGGGCGGGTGGGGGCTGTGAGCTCTCAGCTTTGGGGTGTGTGTGTGCGTGTGTGTGACGACTGTGAGCTCTCACGTTTGGCCGTGTGTGTGTGTGTGTGGTCACTGTGAGCTCTCACCTTTGGCCGTGTGTGTGTGTGTGTGTGTGTGATCACTGTGAGCTCTCACCATTGGCCGTGTGTGTGTGTGTGTGTGTGTGATCACTGTGAACTCTCACGTTTGGCCGTGTGTGTGTGTGTGTGTGTGTGTGGTCACTGTGAGCTCTCACCTTTGGCCATGTGTCTGTGTGTGTGTGTGTGTGTGGTCACTGTGAGCTCTCACCATTGGCCAGGTGTGTGTGTGTGTGATCACTGTGAGCTCTCACCTTTGGCCGTGTGTGTGTGTGTGTGTGACGACTGTGAGCTCTCACCTTTGGCCGTGTGTGTGTGTGTGTGTGGTCACTGTGAGCTCTCACCTTTGGCCGTGTGTGTGTGTGTGACGACTGTGAGCTCTCACCTTTGGCCGTGTGTGTGTGTGTGTGTGTGTGACCACTGTGAGCTCTCACCATTGGCCGGGTGTGTGTGTGTGTGTGTGTGTGTGACCACTGTGAGCTCTCACCTTTGGCCGTGTGTGTGTGTGTGTGTGGTCACTGTGAGCTCTCACCATTGGCCGGATGTGTGTGTGTGGTCACTGTGAGCTCTCACCATTGGCCGGGTGTGTGTGTGTGTGTGTGTGTGTGACCACTGTGAGCTCTCACCTTTGGCCGTGTGTCTGTGTGTGTGTGTGTGTGTGGTCACTGTGAGCTCTCACCATTGGCCGTGTGTGTGTGTGTGTGTGTGTGTGTGTATGGTCACTGTGAGCTCTCACCATTGGCCGTGTGTGTGTGTGTGTGATCACTGTGAGCTCTCACCATTGGCCGTGTGTGTGTGTGTGTGTGTGATCACTGTGAGCTCTCACCTTTGGCGGTGTGTGTGTGTGTGTGTGTGTGTGATCACTGTGAGCTCTCACCTTTGGCCGTGTGTGTGTGTGTGTGTGTGTGTGTGTGATCACTGTGAGCTCTCACCTTTGGCTGTGTGTGTGTGTGTGTGTGTGTGTGGTCACTGTGAGCTCTCACCTTTGGCCGTGTGTGTGTGTGTGTGTGTGTGTGTGTGTGGTCACTGTGACCTCTCACCATTGGCCGAGTGTGTGTGTGTGTGTGTGACCACTGTGAGCTCTCACCTTTGGTGTGTGTGCGTGTGTGATGACTGTGAGCTCTCAGCTTTGGTGTGTGTGTGATCACTGTGAGCTCTCAGCTTTGGCCGTGTGTGTGTGTGTGTGACCACTGTGAGCTCTCACCTTTGGCGGTGTGTGTGTGTGTGTGTGTGTGTGTGACCACTGTGAGCTCTCACCTTTGGCATCAAAGCACTGGGACAGCCAGTACTTCCCAAACACCACGTCCATCCGCTCCCCGTGCCGACACACGAAGAGGCACCGCTTCTGGGGCCCGGGCTGGCTGTTGACTCTCAGGGGCTGCGGAGAAAGAAAAGCAAGCGGTCAGGAAACACAGCCCAGTGGCCCGGGAGGCGCGTCCGGCCGGCAGGACCGGGCCTGTCTTGACTTTGGCCCGTCCCGCTTATAAACCGGGAGGAGGATGTGCCATGGACCCGGCCAGGCATGTCGAGGCTCAAACGAGAGAGGTTACGGTGCTCTGTAAAGCGGGGCTGTGAAGGCCGCGCAGCCCTGGCCGCGGCTGCTGTTTCCCGTGGGTGCAGCCACGGATGCACCACGAGAGGCGGTGAGTTGGGACAGCTTTCTCCAGCAGGGCGGGCGCCTCCTACCCTTACTCCTGCCGCCGGCCTCCTGGCTAAGGCCTGCCGGGGGCCACAGGGTCTTTGGAAAGAAAAAGAATCGCGGTCACCAATGGCTGCTTTACACTCCGCCTGCGGGGCCGTGCGGCTCTCATTTGCATATGCTAATTGCCGCATGTTCCCGCCCCCGACTCCGTACACACTGCTTATTGCTGGAGAGGGTTCAGGGAGGGCCGAGGCTGCCTGGGTGAGGAAATAAACAGGCGGGGGAGGCCGACTGTGCTTTCCACAGCTGCTGGTGGAACCTGGTGGTGGTTTCTACATCGCTCTTTCTGGAAATGTCGGCAGATCGCAGCGTCTGGGCTGTTGAGTCCTTGCTGGCCAGCAGGCGAACGGCTCAGCCAGAGCCGGCGTGTGGACTGGTGTTGTGCCCTTCCTCCCTCGCCGCTCATTCCAACCCCGGGGCCCAACCCCTGGGCACGCTCTGTGGCACCGTGTGCCTCCTCCCTCCCGGGGGGCAGCAGCTCCCCAGAGCACCCCCAGAGCCGGCCTTACCTGCACGGGCTGGCAGATGATAGTCAGAGGCGCGGTCTCCCCCAAGCCCTGGTCCTCACACTGCCGCCTGTCGAGGAGCCCATCCCCCAGCGCGAGCGAGCTGGGCGACGCGGTGTTTAAGATCGAGTAAGAGCTGTCGAGGAAGAAGACGGGGATGGATATTCACCACCGTGGTGGGCAGGGGGTCGTGGCGCTGGGTGCTGGGATCTGGGGGAGGGCGGGGCCTGCGAGGAACTCAGCCCTGGCTCCGCAGAGGAGGGGAAGCTGAGCAGGGGGTACCCCATCCCCCGGGAGGCCCTTCTGGCTTTATCCTGCAGTCTCACGGTTAATCAAGGAGGAGAGGATGGGGCGCGCCTCGTGGCGCTTTGGTGTTTCCTAAGATGCCCCAGGCATGGCTGAGGGCAGAGGCATGATCAGAATTAGGGTCCCAATCAAATAAACTATTTCTTTGTGGCCGTTAATCTTCTCCATGGCAGTGCACATTTGAAGAGTAAGGGAGTTGTGTTTTGTTTTGAAATACTATCTCCACTCGTTGCTGATGGTTCCTAAGGGTCTCAGACACTTCGTGGCCAATACCCCTGTTCTGCTTGCTTCGGTCGCCAGCCGTAAGCTTGCCTCAACAATGCCTCCCACAGGATGCTTAAAGGCAGAATGATGAGCAGAGCGTGGCGGTTCGCGCCTGCAATCCTAGCTGCTCAGGAGGCTGAGATCTGAGAACGGCAGCTCAAGGCCAGCCAGAACAGGAAAAGGCTCAAAGGAACCGCCAAAAAGCCAGACGTGGAGCTGTGGCTCAAAGTGGCAGAGTTGTGGCCTCGAGCAAAAAAAAGCTTAGGGACAGCACCCAGTGCCTGAGTTCAAGACACACACACACACACACACACACACACACACACACACACCACACTTATTTCAGAGGCGACAACCCTCGCAGATGCTTATAGGTATGAGCCAGGTGCTCTCACTTTTGAGGGTACCCTGGTGACCTCAGAAGCTCCAAACAGACCCCACAGAGAGGAGAAGTGTGAAAACATGCTGTGCTCAAGTCACTGGCCTCACAACAGTGCTGTTTAAACTCGGTTGTTAGGCAGATTCAGCAAACACCCTCCTCTCCACCGGGGTCACGTTGATGGAGGTTATTTAAACATCAGGTTTCTTGCTTCTTTAGAATTTCCCTGGACATGCACAGGTCCCAGGTGCCCAGCCCGGCCTGGTTTGTGTCTGTTAACTCAGATTCCTGTCCAGGCTAGCACCTGTTTCTGGATTATTCTTTTTTTTTTTTTTTGGCCAGTCCTGGGGCTTTGGACTCAGGGCCTGAGCACTGTCCCTGGCTTCTTCCCGCTCAAGGCTAGCACTCTGCCACTTGAGCCACAGTGCCGCTTCTGGCCGTTTTCTGTATAGGTGGTGCTGGGGAATGGAACCCAGGGCCTCGTGTATCCGAGGCAGGCACTCTTGCCACTAGGCCATATCCCCAGCCCTGGATTATTCATTTTTAACACACTTGTACTCTTAGAATTTTAGTTTTGGAAAGAACTCCTCATGCTTGTAACCCCAGCATTCAGAAGTCTGAGGTATGTGGCTGGTGAGTTTGGGACCAGTTTGGGTTACATATTTAGACCTTGTTTCAAAAAATAAAAATAGAAGAAAGAAAAGAGAAAAGAAAAATGACCTTTTGCATTTCTTAAGATCATTAAGTAGTTTGTTAAAGAATTTTCCAAGAAAAAAGTGGCCCACTTTAGCTGAACATGGTAGACTCATTCTATTTGAAAGCTGAACATGACAGCGCATGCCTGTAATCTCAGCACTGGGCAGGCTGAGGCAGAAGGAGCTTCAGCCACGACAGCCACATACTGAGACTCTCACAAGACAACAGCAACAACTAAAGGACTCCTTCTATTTACAAGCGAAGACCTCAAGAGATCTCGGTCCCTGAGCCGCTCAGAATCAGCAGGGCCCTGTACAGTTTTCCTGCCCAGGCCCCTCTCTGCGGGGGGGGGGGGGGAAACTCGGTGGTAAGGGCTGCGATCCAGGAACATAAAGTCACTGTTGCAAGAGAAGTCGGACAGGCAGCCAACTTAAACCTGGTAGGAGCAAACGCCCCCGGCACATGCGCAGCCCTTCGCCGCTGACGCGGGCCAGATGCTCTCTTCGTTTAAATGGAGCCTCCCCACTCCCAAGGCCAGAGAGCTGAGGAAACCCCGCTCTCGTGTCCTGCTTCATCCAGGCTTCGGGCTGCCGAGCCCTGCACCTGGAGCTACTCCATTGCCGCTCCCCCCACCCCACCCCGGAGCCCTCCTCCTCTTCTCGGAGGAGAAGCAGCCGGCTGTTTCTGTCCTGTCTGCCTCTGGAACCCCGAGCTGCTGGGAGCAGCATGAGAACGGCCCCCCGAGCCTCTTCCGGGGCTCAGCAGGACGTGGGTGCCTGCCTGCACAGGCTGGGCTGCCGTGGGCCGAGAAGGGCCGGGCACGGCCGCCTGGGGTCTCATCCAGCCCCCGGGGACACGCGGGCAGCACCGAGGGCAGCGGGAGCCCCGGGGCCGTCTCTGCTTGCTGCCCGTCCAGTCCAGCCCGACAGGTCCCATGGGAGCGCTGCCCCGTGCCCCACCCCGCCAGGTCACCTCCGCGTAGCTCGGGGCGCTGGGACACCCCAGATAACCAGCAGGACAAGGGGGACAGAGCTTAGCCCCGGAGCAGATTGACAGCAAGCCCGAGAGTCCTCCCTGACTCCCAGCCTCCGAAGCCTTGGGTGCGACTCCCACCGGCCACTCGGACAGACAGCACCGAACGGGGGAGACGGTGGACGGGGCTCGCGCTCGTCCTCCCGCCAGGCCTCCGGCCGGCTCATTCCCTGGCGATCTGGAACCAATACAGCCCGGCCTTCTTCCCCACCAGCGAGCTCCCTCTACCGCTCGGGCCGGCGCCGGAGGCCCGCGCCGCAGCCGCTGGCCGGCACCCACTCCACTCACCCGTGGAAGATCCAGGTGCTGCACTCGTCCGCCTTGGTGATGTAGTTCTCAGGCAGGAGGCCGGAGCAGCCGGTGGTCAGGGAGGTGCCGTAGATCCAGCCCTCACTGGTGCTGGCCTGCTCCATCGGGGACATGAAGATGAAGTCCCCCGGCACCAGCTCAAGCTCGTCATCGTTCTGAGGGGTGTAAGGGTAGATCACCTGCAACGTCTGGAAAGGGAGGCGAACGTGTGAGCCCCAGGACGGGGAGGAAGTCTGACAGGAATTCGGATCAGAAAGTACTTCTTACTGAGCACGGGTGGCTCACACCTGCAAGCCCAGCTACTCAGGAGGCTGAGATCTGAGGACTGTGGTTCAAATTCAGCCCAGGTAAGAGAGTCTGTGAGACTCTTCAATAAACCACCAAAAAGCCAGAAGTGGACTTGTGTGTGTGTGCATACACATGCATGTGTGCACATGCATACACACACACACAGCACTCCTCTTGCCAGACTTTGTCACCGTGCCTGCTACTCCGGGACATTCCAGACCTCACACCCACCCACGCACATAGCACTCCTCTAGCCAGACTCCCCTTCCTCTTCCTCCTATCCAGATTCAGACATGAGCTCTTTGGGGGCTCGTCCCGAACTGCGATGATGACGGTGCAATCTGTGGGAAGAACGTGGATGCCACCCCCTTGCTCTGTCTGCAGAGCCACACACATAGCAGACATGGCCAACTCCCTGTGTAGAAAGCCAGTCTCCAACAGGGGGCCCCGGATGGGCCCAATGGGGAGCTGCTCCTAGGGGAAGAGCGTGGGAATGAAGAACCGCCCTCGCTATGTAACCTGGCTCTTTAAGCAACACAGAGTCCCCGACTTCAAGGAGCTGGCTCTGAACCTGCCACTCCCCCAAGGACTCCACAAGCAAACTGTCCCCCTTAGACCTTCGTGTGCCAACGGGGACCCAACCCCCAGGGAGCCCCTGCCTCTTCGTCCTCAGAGCTCAGAAGAGCCCCCAGGGACTGCCAGAAGGCCAGGCCATTGGATTTATTCCATTTTGGGGGACCCTTCCTATCCCGTTGGACAGGAACACCACAGCCATAGGCCCGAAGGTATTTTATAAAGTATCAATTTTATTTTAATTTTTTTTCTTCCCAGGAAAATAGTTCCTACCTTTATTTGTCTTACAGGGGACACCAAGGTTAAGGCTTGTTTCATAATTTTCTGTAAAATTCCAAAACGACATCATCTGGTTCATTTTCAACATTTTAACTTGGTTTGGACGCTACTTTCTTTTTTCTTTCTTTCTTTCTTTCTTTCTTTCTTTCTTTTTTTTGTCAGTCATGGGGATTGAACTCAGGGCCTGGGTGCTGTCCCTGAGCTCTCTGACTCAGGGCTAGCGCTCTACCACTTTGAGCCATAGCTCCACTTCTGGTTTTTGAGTGGTTAATTGGACCTAAGAGTCTCTCAGGGATTTTTCTGCCCAGGCTGGTTTTGAGAACCACTATCCTGAGACCTCAGCCTTGCAAGCAGCTAGGATTCCAGGCGTGAGCCCAGGTGGTCCCAGGCGGACTCCATTTTCTAATCCGTAAGGTAACACCCAAACAACTGCAGTTAAACAACCTTAGGAGGGAGGCCTGTACACAGCAGGAGCATACTTATTTCCCGTGAAATTCTTGGTCTCCAAGATCTCCTTGTCGTCCCTGAGCCCTGGGCTCTGTGCGGCACTGAGGGACACTGCTTAATGGTGGTCTACTACAGTAGGTTATAAACAACGTGCATGGGGCATGCGTCCCTTCCTGACTCTCACTTGGCACCTTGGTCTCTGGATTCCCCCCTCCCTGCTTCTCTCCATCCTCCTCCTCCTGTCCCTCCACTTTCCTAAACCAGCCAGGGAACGTTTTTGCTGAGTTATTTTTAGTAGTGTTTGCTTAGTAGCATGATTTAGACCCTAGGGTAAATCTCCAGCATTACAAAATAAAAATAAAGTAGTAAATATAATTGGGACCCAAATGTTCCTGCCTGTCCTTCCTTCCTTCCTTCCTTCCTTCCTTCCTTCCTTCCTTCCTTCCTTTCTTCCCGTGGGGCACACCCGCCCGGATGCCTTGCATCATTACGAGGCGGTTCTAGCTGGCCCCGCCTCTTTTCCCAGCCTCGAACCGCGTGTGAGCCAAGATGGCCGCTGGTGGTGAACCCAGAGGCGGTCCTGTGGGCCGTGACGTAGATGTGGGCCGGCCCTTAGGGAGGTCCCTTGGAGCGCCACCCTGATGGACAGTTCAGGTGTCCATTCACAGCCCCTACGTAGGTGCACGTGCCCCTCCCCTTCCTCCGCCCTCCGACCCCTCTAAAAGAGCAGCTCATTGCCGCCATTAAACGAGTCTTAGCGCTGACTGGCTCCCGGACTGTCTGTGTGTCCTCCATCGAGAGGGGGACTGGGTGGCAGTCTGTCAGCCCTCTTTTCCTCTTCTTGGCTCGTCCGGGTGGGGCGTGTTTTCCCGTCTCTCTTGCAGGACAGGAGAGCCTGGGAGGCTAAAAACCCCCGACACCTTCCTTCCTCCCTCCCTCCCTCCCTTCTTTCTTTCCTTGTCTTCTTTCTTATTTTGATGCCCATACTGGGGCTTTAAATCAGGGCCTGAGTGCTATCCTTTAGCTTTTTCTCTCAAGGCTGATGCTCTATCAGCTTGAGCCACAGCTCCACTTCTGCCTTTTTGGTGGTTAAGTGGGGATAGAGAGTCTCCTGGCTTTTCCTGTCCGGGCTGGCTTTGAACGGAGAGCCTCTGATCTCAGCCTCTTGAATAGCTGGGATGACAGGCGTGAGCCAGTAGCACCTGAGCCTCCTTGTTCTTTTCGACTTCCCAAAACCAGCTGAAAAAACTCAACCTGAGACTGAGAGCTCTCAGGACACATGCCTTGTGTGTGCCGTAACACATGGATTCTTTGTTTTACACTTAGTGGCTGCTTGTCAGAATTCCTGAGCCGGGCTGGGAATATGGCCTAGTGGCAAGAGAGCTTGCCTCGTATACATGAAGCCCTGGGTTCAATTCCCCAGCACCACCTATATAGAAAATGGCCAGAAGTGGCGCTGTGGCTCAAGTGGCAGAGTGCTAGCCTTGAGCAAAAAGAAGCCAGGGACAGTGCTCAGGCCCTGAGTCCAAGGCCCAGGACTGGCAAAACAACAACAACAACAACAACAAAACCCCCAGAATTCCTGAGCCAACCTCGGGCATGTCTCCCTCTGTCCCTATCCAAGGCCACGCTGGGGACGGGTGTTAACGGTGCTGCCTCCGAAGCAGCCACAACGCTGTAGCCAGCAGTCGTGGCCGCAGGGCTTCTTTGTGGCCGGGCTTCACGTCGGGCACTCAGTGAGGGGCTTTCCTCCGCCCACGAAGCACTCACAAAGTCCAGGAGCATTATCGCCGTTTCATAGCTGAGCTGACTGGAGATCCCATACATCGTTAAACGTCAGTTTAACTGGAGAAGGCGAAGAAGCCAGGGCTTAAAGCTAAGTGTGCTAGACTCCAAAGTGAGTGCTTTTCGGAGAACTCAGTCCTTGCTCTAGGTTTTGACGGCTGGGCCCCACATCGTTGTTAACACAGAAGAGACCAGGAGAGGTGCCAACAGGCATCTGCCAGCTCAAATGCCCGCAGGATGTCCCTGGCCTTCCTGTGCCCGGCCAGCGCCCTTGCCTGGAGCCTTCTCTGGACATCTGTGCCCCGACTGGACACCGGAGGAGGGAAGGGGAAGGGAAGGGAAGGCCTTCCGGCTGTTGAGGGGCTTAGATGGGACCGACCCCCTCCCCCCTCCCCCCGGGGGGGGGGAGTCTAAAGGGGCCAAGGGTGCTTGATCAGATGAAGCCATCATCTAGGAGCCTTTCCAAATCCGAGACAAGAGAGGGCGGGCTATTTTTAGAAAATAATTCACGTGGGCGCGGGCTGCCTCTTTCCTTCAGTGCCAACGGAGAATGTGGGTCAGGCGGAAAGCAATTACCCTCGGAGTTAACTGGAGGGCAGCGCTGATTAGAGGACAAAGCAGGTAAATTTCCACAGCCCTGCTTCTCCCGGGAAGGTCACTTCTCTGCGGCCCTCCGCGGGCGGCCGGCCGGGACGCGTGGCTTCTCCGTGGCCCTCGCAGAGTCCGAGCAGCCTCACCTCGCTGGGCTCATCCTGGCTCCCGGAGCTGCCGGAGCCTGACCCCGTCTGCTTCACCCCCGCCGAGGAACCCTGCCGTCGGATGAGCGGGCACGCCGCCTCACCAGACGAGTCAGGCCACACTGACGACACGCACAGGGCGCCACACCCAGACCTAAAGCTGGCATTCACGCCCGGCCCGTCCCAACCCTTCTGGAACAGCCAGGCTGCCTGGGCACAGACCGCAGGCTCCAGCTGGAGGCTGGGATAGGAGGATTGGAGTTCGGAGCCAGCTCAGGCAAGAACGCCTGTGAGACTCTGGCCTCCAATTGACTAGTCAAAAAGCTGGACATGGAGATGTGGCTCAAGTGGTAGAGCACCATCCTCGAGTACAAAAACCCAGTGCGAACGCAAGGCCCCGAATTCAAGCCCCAGCATCACCACACACGTGTGCAAACACATGTGCGCACACAGCCCATGCAAATGAAGAAGAATCTCACTCATTTCACTGCTGAACGTAATCAGTACGTAATGGAGGAGGTCCCATCGGAACACAAGGTCTTCATCTAGCTGGAGTAGATCTCCGTTATCCACAGAGGGTCTGTGGGCATGCCTGAAACGCAGGTGATGCCAAACCCTCTGTGTACCAATCCTATACACTGTTTATTTACTGGTATTTTTTTTCTGTGATACATAGCTAAGATAAAGTCTAGTTTATGCAATAGGAACCACAACTAACAATAAGACAGAACAATGATAACAACGCACTGTCATAAAAGTTACCTAAAACATGAATTATTCCTGGAACTTGCTGTGTAATACCTTTGGACTATCACTGACCCCTGGTAACCGCAATCACTACTGAAATGGAGGACCCAGCGGGACCAGAGGATGGGGTCGTTTTAGAGGCAGTGTGGCCCTCTTTATCGGTCAAAACTCAAGGGCTCCGTCTTCAGCTCGGATTCTGGCTTTGCTCAGTCGCTTTGGGCCAGGCACTTTCCCTCTGGGTTCGAGACTCCCCTCCAGCACAAAACGGACACCACAGTGATATTCCAGGGCGGGCTGGGCTGGGCTGGGCGCACGCCGAGTCTCCCAGGGGGGCGCAGGCTCGGTCTCGCTGCCCGTCCGCACCAGGCTGGGTCGCCCACTCGCGCTTCCTGCAGCGATGCAACCTGCTCCCGCCATGACTGTCCTCTCCCCTCAACTCAACTCCAAAGCCCAGAGAGCAGAACCCCGTGCTAAGCACTCCGGACCGACTCGGCGACCGCCCGACGGGCTGGGCTGCTGCTCCCTGCAGGGCCCTCGTCCCTCAGGCGGGGACGACTTACCTCATGGTTGGCGAATCGGATGTCCCGGGAGAATATGGCGGCCACCCAGTCGCAGCCCAGCTTGACGTCGATGCTCTGGGCCAGCTTCTCCAGGGTGGGCAGGTGGCTGGCTTGAAAGTGGTAGGCCAGGGTCACGTGCAGCTGCTTCTTATGGGGTTCCACATGTACCTCTACAACAAGAAGGGAAAGGGAGAGAGGTTACTGTAAGGTCCACCCCTGGAGGGCTCCATGGAGATGCCCCCCCCACCTGTTTGTGCCCAGCACCTGAGTTACCTAGGTGACCGGCTCACCTGGAGGCAGCTGCCTCCCCCTTCTCTGAGGTCACATCCAATCCACCTGGCCAGATCCCCTGCCTTTCCCTCTAGAATCTGGCTCTACATGGTCCCCGCTCTCCTTTTCTCTCTCTCTCTCTCTCTTGCTCTTTTCTCTCTTTCTCCCTTCGTCCTTCCCCTCTGTCTTCCCACGCCTCCATCTTGTGTGAGCTGGCAGTTGGCTTCCCCCTCTGGTAAACTCCTGAACCATGTGGTGGGTTTCCTTTCTGGGGAACCTTCCAGTTAGAATGGAGAAATCACAGCAAGGGTGGGGAGGGAGGAAAGAACAGAGGCAAGTGGTTTGCTTCCCAAACAACAAGGGACTGAGTCCCGTGGTTAGAGTAAAGCTCTTTCTCTCCTTGGCTGTAGCAGAATCAGGGCCTGGGTCCTCACAGCCAAATCTCCCCACCACTCAAGAGATAAAGAGGCACACCCAGAGCTGGGCTCTGTGGCTCATGACTGTAATCCCAGCTACTCCGGAGGCTGAGACCTGAGGACTGCAGTTTGAAACCCAATGAACTACTAAAACGGCCCTTTAAGTAGTAGGGTGTTACCCTCAAGTAAAAGAAGCTCAGAGACAGTGACGAGGCCCTGAGTTCAAGTCCCGGGCCTGGTACAAAAAAAAAAAAAAGAGGAAAAGGGGGAGAAGGAGCCCTACTCATGTCTTTTCTGTAGGAGCCTGAGCTGGGCTGGAGTTAATCCTCTGGCCAGCTCCTCCTCTCAACTCCAGGCGGCCATTCCCAGCCCTGCCATCCAGATGAGGAGCTGCGGCCTACAGGGAGGATACAAACTAATGTAGAAACACAGAGCACGCTTTATAACCGGACGATGTTCTAAGGCCCCACTGCCTCCACTTGGGGATCAGTCTCTTAACCTCCAGAGAAATGAGGGGGATAGAGGCTATTTTCAAAGTCTGAAGGTTAGAGATTTCCTTCCTAATAGGATTTTTGGCTTGAATCCTCAATGATTTCTTGTAGGAAGCTGTCCTATGCATTACAAGGTGTTTACTGGCATCTCTGGTCTCTGCCTACTATGTGCTCTAAGCTGTAATAACCCCAAATGACCCTACATACTCCCAAATGTCCCCTGGAAGACATGCCCGGCTGAAAAGCACTGATTTCAACAATGTCAGCTGCCATTCCAAGACATCCTAAAAGCAGAACAAAGCCCTTTACGTGAGGAAATGGCTTTTGCTCCTGTTTTGTACTAAAGACAAGGGAAGATCTGTATGTCTCCCAGACTAGAAGAATGACGTTGCAGCTAGGAAAAGAAAAATCAAGAGAATCCAAGAAAATCTGGGAGGTTGGTCAAGTCACTGAGAAGTACCTGCTCAACTAGAACAAGGAGCTGGATCCTTTTGTCATCAGTACTTTTCCTTTCCTGCCCCATGGTGCCCCACAAGGCAGGGTGCTTGTCTCTGGTTTACAGGGTATTACCTAAGTTTTCACAACTTGCTGAGTGAACGGATGCACACCAGTGACTCTTCCTAACCCTCCTGGAGCCGAGGATGGCATTAAATCCACCCAGTGAAGGAATGTGGGTATGCACCATTAGCTCCATAGAGCCAAGGCATACGTTCTAGGACAAGAGACATCACGACCTGGCTTTCCACATCAGTTACCAAAGAACTGGACCAGCCGGATTTGCCGCCGGACCGTGAAGTTCCCCCAAGTCACCACCAGGGGGCGGCACAGGGCAGAAACGCCAAGATCCCCTGCGTGACAGCAGGTTCCTGGCCTGGTGGGCCGACTCCTCCATTCTCTGCCTCTCCTCGCTCCACGTGCGCCCCAAGAATCTGCCCGAGGCCTGGCGGAGCCCCGCGGAGCCCCGCTTTTCTGATCTGACAGCCTGGGTGCTGATTCTTGGGAGGATTCCTTCAGCGCCTCTCACAATTGCTACCCTAGCCATTTTTTTTTCCTCTTAAAGAACAACAAAGCCATTTCCTTAAGGTCAAGGGAGAAGGACAGGAAGCAATCCGCTTCTCCCCCATGCTGTCCCTCACACATCCAGTTCCTGCGGGGTGTCGGCGGCGGCGCCGGGGGGGTGGGTGGGGAGAAGGGGCGCCCGGCTGGAGGTTTGCTTCCACATTCATCTCTTTCCCTCCCTGGCCCTCCACAAAGTGAGGGGCTGGCGAGCTGTGGCATCAGCTCGGCTGTCGGCCAAGCTACTACCGCCGGCTTCCTCGTCGTGTTCCACCCGGGGCACAGGCCTTCCGGTCTCTGGCCACGGATAACTGACCACAGACTGAAACCATGAGCCACCATAACCCATCCCCCCTGCCGGCCGCTGGTGGCTCGCGCCTGTAGCCCTAGCTATTCGGGAGGCTGAGATCTGAGGATCGCGGTTTGAAGCCAGCCTGGGCAGGAACGTCCCTGTGAGATTCTTAACCCAGGTTAACCACTCGAAAACCCGAAGCGGAGTGGTGGCTCAAAGTAGTAGGATGTCAGCCTTGACGTAAAGAGCTCAAGGACAGCACCCAGGCCCTAAGTTCAAGCCCCACAACTGACCAGAAATCCCACGCAAACCAGAAGCCCCTTTCCCCTTATACCGAGAGGGCCCTAGCTGTGTTGTCACAGCAGTGCATCCGCCCATTTATGGCTCCTCTACTTCCCAGTTGGACTGGGCGGCCGGGACCGGCCCAGAGCTGTGCACACTCACCAGTTTTGGACGCAGCTTCGGCCGCAAAGTCAGCCGCGAATTTCTTGAGGACTTCGGCGCTGTCTTCCTTCACGAAGAGGCCGATGAAGTTGGAGGAGGTATAGAGCTCCAGGGGCAGCGGGGCTGAGAACTTGCACTTCCAGCGGCTGACGGTGGCCTGCAGCGCCTCTCCCAGTGCGTCCACCTTGCTGTCCTCACACTGGGGGGGGGGAGTGGACGTCATCAGAGACCCGAGGACAGAGCGGCCGCCACCACCCCGCAGCACTGGGCACGCTGTCCCCAGGGGCCGCAGGCCAATCCCACGGTGCTTCAACCAGCACTCCTGTCTGCTCAGCAGCGCAAGAACTTCAGGTGCCCCGTTGCAAGGGCAATGACTGGCTTCTTCCCGCTCCCCTGGCCCCGGGGTGCCCCTGTGGACCCCACCAAAATGCCACAGGACCGGTCCAACAGGAAGCAAGAACAAGAGTTGGGGCCGATGAGATGTGGATCAAATGAGGAAACATTTCACTTGGACAGATGGAGTCAATTCAAGAGTGACTACAACTCCTAACCATGCAGTGGCGACCTGAAAACTGCTAAGAATGTAGATTTCAGCGGTAGAACCTTTCTTTGTCTAGTATGCATTGCATGAGGCCCTGGGATTGATACACAGCCCTGAAAAAAGAAAGACTATAAAAGTGTACATTTGAAGTGTTCATCACACTATACACATCATAAATACACACAATTCTTCTGCCAATTAAAAAAGGTAAGTCTGGCACTGATGGCTCATGTTTGTAATCCTAGCTTAAGATCCTAGCTTATGAGGCTGAGATCAGAGGGTCATAGTTTGCACCTAGCTCTGGGCAAACAAATCCAAGAGACTTATCTGCACCAGCCTTAAGCAAAAAAGACAAGCAAGAGTGCGGGGCTCTGAGTTCAAGTCCCAGGGCTGGCACACTGAAAGAAGTAAAAAGCTCTCCTTGCTTACAAAAAGAAAAGAAGAAGAGGAGGAGGAGGAGGAAGAAAGGAACAGGAGGAAGAGGAAGATGAGGAGGAGGAAGAGGAAGAGGAGGAGAAGCAGGAGGCAGGGCATGACGGGGTGAGCGTCACGGGATAAAGGACTGTGTTCTCCGGCGCCCTGCGTCATCTCTGCCTTTCCTGCTCCTGGGGTGATGGGCGTTGTCTCTGCGTCCGCCTCCACCATCCCTGGGGAGAACGGGGCTGGGAGCTGTGACGTCGTCACCCTCCTCCCCCCCTCGGAGCTCTGGGGGGAGCGTGACTATCTCTAACTCCCCAGTGACTAAGAGGAAGTGACGATCACTTTAATTTGCAGAGGGAATGGCAAAAGGGAAGGCATTAGGAACATTCCTTTTGTTTGAACCTGACAGAGTCTATCTGGGGGAAAAAACCCAAAGCAAATGTTGTTTTATAAAGGGTTCTGAAATGTTCCCCTTCTACCTGGTTTTGAATCTCTGCAGGTAGCTCTGCTTTGCAACCTCAGCACCGGGGTTGTTGAAGTGGGTGGCGTGGATTTCGTGTATTATAGGGAGGGGGATGTAAGATTTAAAGTGGTTGCTACGCTTCCTGATCGCTAGAACGGTGGCCAGATGTGGACCTACTGTGGCAGATGAAAGGCACCCTTGCTGTTTCTAGAAAGATCTAGGACCTTGTGGGCAGCTTACACAAAGCTGGCATGGCCTTCTCTGTCTACGGGACACATTTCTTGTTCTCCATGCTTCGGCTCCTCTCCTTGTGTGTTGCGGGAATGGAGAGGACAGAGAGGAACAAGCCACCAAAGCAGTGCGCGGAGCCACCCCCGGGGCCCGGCTTGGCCCTGGTGTCTGGGCACAGGAGGCTGGGCACATGGTGTCAGGAGCACCGCTGTCGAGAGTCCAGGGTGTCGGGAGCAGCGGTGTCGGGAGGCATGGCGGTATTGGAAGCACAGGGTGTTGGGAGCACGCGTGTTAAGAGCACGGGGTGCTACACCTACCTAACTCGGGCACTACTGGGCCTCACGCTTGTAAGGAAAGGGGAACGGGGGCCACTCTGCCCCCCCAGGAGGTCTGCTTAGCACAAGTGCCCCTCCCCCCGTCCCCCCCCCCCCCCCCGTTGCCGCCATGGCCTTCCTGGTGGCTCCCACCGTGGGGTGAGGGGGCCGGGCGTGGGGCGGGGCGGGGCGGGGCGGCCGGGCGCGGGGCGGGGCGGGGCGGGGCGGGGCCGGGCCGCGGCTCACCATGAAGAACTGGCAGAGGGTGATGTGGGGGAAGATGTTGTGGGCCTTGTTCTTCCCGCAGATCTGCTTCGACTGCTGCCAGAAGTCAGAGAGCTTCTGCGCCAAGGGGCCGGTGGGGCGCAGGTAGAGGACGTACTCGCGGGGCAGGGGGTCGTCCAGGAAGGGGTCCCCGACGTGGGAGAAGAGCCTGCAAGACAGACACGGGCCGGCGGGGTCGCTCTGGGGGGCTGTGGAGGAGAAAGATGGCAACAACGCAGCCACCCCTCCCCCTCCTCCCTTCCCCCTCCTCCCTCCTCCCCCCCCCCCCCCACGCACGCCTTCCGGCCGGCGCTCAGACTCCCGGCTGCTCTTCTCCTGGTCGCGCTGCATCCCTGTCCCGGCTCCCTAAAACACGCAGAGGTGCACCCCAGGAGGAATCCTCGGGGGAAGCCGGGCTCTGGCAGCTCAGGCCCGTAAGCCTAGCTACTCAGGAGGCCGAGATCTGAGGGCCCCAGGTCGAAGCCAGCCTGGGCAGACAAATCCACCAGACTCTCATCCTCAACTACCCAGCAGAAGGGGTGGCTAAGGGGTGGCCCTGTTCCTCCCGAGGAAGACAGAGCCATGAGAAGGCCACCCTGTGGGGTACTCCCAAGGGATGTCACCCTGGGTGACGACAGACTTTTAAATGCATCTGGAGCGACCCCTTAGGTGACTGGCGAGGGAACAGTGTGAGAAGACCCATCCTGGAAGGACTTGAAATGTCTTTGGGCCTGGGCGCTGTCCCTGAACTTTTCCGTTCAAGGCTGGCGCTCTGCCACTGGAGTCACGGCGCCGTTTCTGGTTTTCTGGTGGTTCACTGGAGATCACAGTCTCACGGACTTTCCTGCCCAGGCTGGCGTTGAACCATGATCCTCAGATCTCGGCCTCCTAAGCAGCTAGGATGACCGGCCTGGGAATGTGTTTCAACAGTTCCAGTGAGAAGCACCGGCCGGGGCCCGGGGCAGAGGAGGCGATCGACTCGATAAGTGGGCTCTCATCCAGCCCGTGGGCTCACCTCCCCCCGAAGGGTCTCCGAGCCGAGAGCGTGAGCCCCCCCCCCCACAGCCGAAGCTCGCGGAATAATTACACGCTATTCTCTCCATTTATTTATTTCATACCAACCAGTCACATGCGGCCTGGACGCTTCTTCCTCCCGTGGATGCCAAGGCTTTTTGTCTAGAAGAAATCAAATATCTATTGTTAGTATTTTTAGCCTCTCTCAGCTTTCCGCTGCCGTGGGGAGCCAGGAGTGTGCAGAGGAGGCGCTCTGTGGGGCGGGGGGGGGGGGGGGGGGGAGGAGGCACCGGCGGCGGGGCGGGCCCGCCCGGGGGCTCACACCCAGACGCGCACACAGGTTAGACCGTGTCAGTGACCCCCATGTCACTGGCACCGGATTTGCACGCAGCCCATGAGTTCTGTTCTCATTCATTTCCACATTACGGTTTTATTTCTGCTCCCCCCAGAGTCGTCGCGTCTTGGTTTTTCCTCCTCCCTTGCCACCCACTGGCTCTCACTGACCCAGATCCCCTCTGGGGAGGCACGGGTGGGCGGTCCCCACGGCTGTGAAGACGCAGGGCCGCACGGCTCCAAGGCGGACAGCTGGGCTGGGATGAACCCGCCGACCCCTCCCGTCCCTCTCCAACCCCGGCCACCTAGCACCGGATCGATCTGCCGTCCCGAACTCTTCTGCAGGCTTCTGGGGCACCGTGTGGCTGCTGAGAGCGTGGGGAGGACAATGGGAAGACTCGCTCGTGGGAGCCACTCTCTGGTGGGGGAGGGCAGGGTCCCGGGATGCCGACGGGGGTGGGGGTGGAGGGGGGCAGCGACTGCGTGCTGGTGGTCAGGTCTTTCGTCAGGAGGGAGCTGGGCCCTGGGAATACAGCTGGAGCACCATTCATGGTCCCTGTCCTCGGGGAGATGTCAGTGAGTCCCAGGGCCTGGGCCCAGCTAATGAACTGGATCCTTCCATGGAGGAAAAGCACAGAAAGGCTTCCAGGCTTCCGCTGGTCGACGTGTCTGTCCAGGGTGGCTCTGAATGGTGATCCTCGGGTCTCAGCCTCGGCGTGAGCCCCTGGCGCCTGGGGGCCTTCACTCCGCGTGTTTTTGGTGGAGAAGCCCTGTGCCCACGGAAGCACAGCCACCGTGATCGGTTAGAGGTTAGACTCTCCGAAGGACTGGAAGCCATTGTTTCAAAGCACGATGGCAAGAAAGGGAAACTCACTGGTGGTTAGACAATGCGCGGTTTATAAAACGCATCTGGCCCACCCCCCCACCCCCCGTGCCCACGAAATACAGCCGGCTGGAATTTAATTTGTTTCTCCTGAGACGGGAAGAGAGCCCTGGAGAAGCGAAAGATCTAATCAAGTTATGGTCTCCGTAACTCCAAAGACATTTTGGAGAGGATCTGAAGGAAAAAAAAAGGGGGGGAATAATTGTGAAAGATAATTAAAGTCTGAGTGTGGTAAGACTGTGATAAAAAGGTTAAGGAAAACCAATTTCTTCCTAAAGAAGATAATCCGAGAGGGTTTTCGCTTCGAGGAAGATTACTGCGTGCGATGCGCCTTTGCAGCCAGAGCCGACTGGACCGAAGTAAGTGCGGGCTGGGACCGAAAGGACTCCGGTTAGTTACCGGGAAGAACGGTCGGCAAGCCGTGGAATATACAGAGACACACAGGGGAGCGTGTACGTATGTGTATATGAGTATGCATATGTATATAATTTCTAGAACGTATTTCTGTGTCTAACACAGGGGAGTGAGCTTCCCGAAGCACGGGTCTTCGGGAGGGGACAGCCCTCCCCTCCAGCCCCGGCACACGCGGGGCCCCTCCCCTTGCCCACCGCCCGCCAGGCTGGCCATGGTTTGGGTTGAACTTGTTCCCAGAACTCCGCCCACAGAACAGAAGGAGCATGGCAGCCGGCCCGAGAGCCCCCCCCCCCCCCGGCCCCCAGCTCCGCTCTGGGGGAGAGAGCCTGCTCGCATAGACCTCCACTCATCCCCGGGCCACGCCCCCGCCCAGGGCCCGTGGGAGGGAGTCGGTGGGCCCCATACGCCCCACGCTGCCCTCAAACGCCCGCGACCTCAGGAACGAGCCCGAGGTGGCCGGGGCGGGGAGACCCCGCCGTGCGTCCTGGCGGCCCGACGGCTCCCCCGTCCAGAAAGTTCTCCCGCGTGTCCAAACGGTGCCCCACACTCCCCAGACGGCTGGGTTGGGCTGGGCTGCTCTGTCCTCCGTCGTCGTAAGACGATCCGTTCTATCACAGCCACACGAGCGATTCCAGAAAACCGGGGTGGGGCGGTCGAGCGGTCTCCATCTCCCCAGCTGCGGCCCTCGCCACCCCGCCAGGCTGGACAGGCGGGAGGGAGGCCCGCCAGTCCACGTCAACCATCGTGGCCCTACCGTTTCCTTCCGAGGAAATGAACCTAATGGAGGAGGATCGATGGGTCCTCAAGGCCTAGTCTCAGGGCCCGTCTCCCGGAGGCCGAGCTTTCAGCCGGCTGGGTTAATGGGCTCTGCCTGCAGCCACGCAGCCGTGGGAGAGCTGTTCATCTGACAAGCAACTGCACGGCAGGCTTGCCGGGCTGGGCTGCCACCCTCAAGGCCAGGCAACAGGACGGGAGA
The DNA here is from genome assembly GCF_023159225.1 of Perognathus longimembris pacificus. Lineage (NCBI taxonomy): Eukaryota > Metazoa > Chordata > Mammalia > Rodentia > Heteromyidae > Perognathus > Perognathus longimembris. Next base: position 119,646,861 of record NC_063163.1, on the reverse strand, counting down.
CGCGCCGGGCTCTTTAATAAAGCGCATCAGTCAAGCCCTTTCCCCCTTTCTTATCACCAGGACACTTTGCTAACCCACAAAGAGCCTAGCAAGCCGCCCCACCGCCTCGGTGTGTTTGGTGTATGGTGGGGGGGGTAGCAGGGGAAATGGGCTTTGGGCTCCCCAATGGTGTTACGTGGCTGGCCCAGCAGGCTTGGGGGGGTGCTTTGTTTAGTTCCTGCTGCTGTGAAGGGGCTGAAGCTCTCTCTGGCCTCTGGTGTGAAGAGGCAGCAGTTTGTAATCGGGAAATCAGCCGTTAGCCCATAGGTGGCAACGGAAGAGGACGCACCTCGACGGCACCTACGGCAATGCCTCTTCTCCCTCCAGACCGATGGGCTCTGCTTCCTCCCCTTCCTTTTCTCCTTCCTTCCCTCCTTCTTTCATGGAGGCACAGGTGGGAGTGTTTGCAATGGGAAAGAAGACTCTTTTTCCATACGATTTAATCTGTGTCTTTCTGATTGACTTGTTGAGTGCCAGTCCTGGGGCTTGAACTCAGAGCCTGGGCGCCGTCCCTGAGCATGGTTTTGCTCAAGGCTGGCTCTGGTCATGTTCCTGTAGGGCACTGAGGATGGGGGGGGGGCGGGGCTGGGGTCTGGGGTGCCTTCAGGGCTGGTAGCCCCAGGGAAGGGCTCCCTGGGGCATGGGAGGTGAGGAGGTTGGGCAGGCCGCTGGGGCTCCCGGTGGAGGTGAGCTACACCAGCAAGCGCTGGCGGGGAGCGGCGAGGACGGCCACAGGAACCGGCCGACGGCTGGACCTGCGGACGCTCACAGACGCCAGACGGGAGGACAGACGCACCCAGCCGGGCCCCAGCTGGGCCGGGCTGCTCCTTCCTGTACTCAGGTGTGCAGGTTGTCCAGATCAAGAAGCAGAAGGGCCGGGAGGGGCAGGGGTTCAACCTCCCCCGCCGCGAATGACAAGAAGGACCGAAAGCGAAGGGAGAGAAGAAGAGCCCCCTGCCTTGTCCCACGCCGTTAAACAGTGGGCGGGGAAGCCGACGGAAGTGAGGAGTCATTTCAGGTTGCAGATGACAAGAGACTAATTTCTTTCCCATCCCCTTCCTACCCCCTCACTGTCTACGCCACTAAGTGGAGCCAGCTATAAATAGCTCCAAGATGGGCGAGCTTGGGCCTCCTGGAATGACTGCATCCCGGAGCCACGGAAGAGCTCTGTCTGGCTCAGCCTCGGCCGGTCAGAGAGCCCAAGAGCACCCGGGGCGGAGGAGCCTGTGCGGACGGCTTCGCACGCGACTGGCCAAGCCATCGACAGCCCACCCCACACGGAAACAACCTCTGCGCAGCCAGGGGGACACCATGATGAAAAACCGGGAAAAGATCTGAAGCGCTTCCGGACCAAGCCATCCCCGCCGCCCCCCCCCAACTTTGCCAAAGGGAGTGGTGTCCTGGGGTCATCAAACCCCACTCTGGCATTCAACCATTCCAGGGGGAATCCAACAGTGTGCCGGGCAGACCCGTAGGGGGCGCCGTGGCAACCCTGCCTCTGGCATTCCCGCCTTTGGCGTGGACTGGCGAGGATGTTGGCTTCAGACTCTCACTGACCTGTCCTCTCTAACCTCAGTCCCCCCCTGGGGGGGACACCAGGGCTGATGAACCCCAGGGTCCTGGTCATGGGAATGTAGTAGGGTGGTACTCGCTCAGATGGGACCCTCCAGGAATCCTTCCCACCCACCCACCCACCCACCCACTTCCAATCCTCCGGGATGGAATCCTTTGGCAAAATGGTTCTTGGCAGATGCCTGGGAGTTCCACTGGACAGCTGAGACCCCAGGAAATCCTACCTCCCCACCCTCTATGACCCTTCTCACGCAGCCAAGTTGCTGAGAAGGTCAGCGGTGCTGCTCCCCCCCCCCCCCCGCTTCATAGGGGTGCTTGGTGTGTACAAAAGGGACCACACCAAATAGGAAGCACGAGGCCCCCATGCTCTCCTGGCAACCATCAGCACAGACAGTCTACCTGCCCTTCCTTCTGGGCCTCAGCTCCCAGAGCCCAGGGTCCTGGGTGCATTTATCACGCATGCGCCTGGGGGACGGATGAGCTCCCTCCTGACAGGCCAGAGCCCTCCCCCGGCACCAGCCCTCCTCCCCCGGCCCCTTCGGACGGCAGGAGCACGGGGCCGGGTGGCAATTAGGACTATTCAATTAGAGAGAGAGCTAAGAGAGCCCGTCCGTGTCACACACAGCCTGGATTGCCTAGACTTAGCAGACGGCAACCGTCTCCATTCAGGCCGCCATCATAAAGAACCCCAGACCAAGGTGGCTTATCAACAACAGGAAGGTCTCCCCACAGTGTCGGAGCCCGGGAGAGAACGGGGAGCAACATGGTTGTGGCGGGCACAGCCCCTTCCTGGGGCAGCCTGCTGACTCCACCTTGGGTCCAGACACAGAGGAACGTGGACAAGAGTTTCTAGGCCTCCTGCACTACCCGCCGTGCTGGGGATCAAACCCCAGGTCTCACACATGCCGGGCAAGTGCTCTACCACAGAGTGAGCACTAGCCGCAGCACTGAGCCCAGTCACGAGGGCTCGTCTAATGGCTCCCAAAGGGAAGGACCAAGTCCATAGCACCTAGGAAGGCCCAGGCTAGCATGGAGCATTGTGTGTGTGTGTGTGTGTGTCTGTCTAGGTAGGGAGGCAGGTAAAGATACCCACAGTCTGACTGTAACAGCTGATAATGGCCTCTGTGTTATGGCTGGTTAGGACACAATGAATACACCCTTGAAGGCCTCAGAGCCCAAGATCCGAGTTTAATCTTCTCGCATGAGCAGTGAGGAACTAGGACGGTGGAGGTGGAAGATTTCACGGGGACGGCAGCTGGGTCCCCCGACGCCTCCATGCGTGCTCTCTGCACGCGGACGTGGTCGCCGCTGGCCTTCTGCTTCGCTTTGCTTGAGGTCCTGTGCTCTACCGCAATCTCTCATGCCCGGGCAAGTGCTGGTTTACCCAGTGCTTAGACCCCTCACAGAAAGCCGGAAGAGGGGGCCCCTTCGGTCACGTGGTGTGGTCAGGGCAGGGCTGGGCCCTCCCGCCCAGGGTCCAACTCCCTCCTTCCTGAGCCCTCCATCCCCTCCTCCCCCCCCCCCTCCCCGCAGCCCCGGACAGCAGCCAGAGCCACCTGGGATGTAAAGGGGCATGGGGTGGGACAAATGGCTCTTCCTGTGGGAACATGTGGGGTGCAGAGGGGAGGAGGTATTCGGAGGCTAAGGAAACAGCCAACTTCCTTGGAGGAGGGGGAAGGAGAGAGAAGGCGGCCTCAGCAGCACTGGAAAGGCCTTCGGGGTAGACGTGAGCCCTTCCCTTCCCGCTGGCCATGGAAGCCAGGACGAGACTGAACCTCTGCTCATCGCCACATCTGCCAGGCTCCTCCTAGCAGGGCTCTGGGGCAACTTGTGAATTAGAGGAGACAGGCAGGGGAGGGGGAGGAGAGCGAGAGAGGAGGGAGGGGAGGGAGGGACTGGGCTTCCGTTGACTGTGCTGAGGAATCTAGGCTAGCCACGGCTCCCCTTACAGAGGAGGCTGGGCCCATGTTTCTGGAGGACAAAGAGGACTGACTCAGCTCTAGGTGGCTTTGTGTGGGTTCCCAAGGCCAGATGCTCTGGAGAATTTTCTGCACAGCTCATTCTTATTCCTGCCTTCGAAAGCCACCCACGCCTGTGGAGGGGCCAACACCGGTGCCCGTGCCGGCAGAGCGCTTGGTGCCTCCAACCTCGTCACTGACCTTCTCCTTGACCAGTGCCCATGCCGCCCATGCCGCCCAGGACGGCCCAGGGCCCTCTGTGAGGAGGAACGCCTGCACTGTTTGCACATGGAGCTGACACGGGCTCCGAGAACCAGGAAACCGACGGCCCGAGGACCAAAGCAACCACCAACCAGTGACCCAAAGCAACCACCAACCAGTGACCCAAAGCAACTACCAACCAGTGACCCGGGTCTCTACCAGGTCCTTCTTCAGCCATGAGACTTGTACATTCTATTTTCCTTCCTTCCTTCCCTCCCTCCCCTCCTCCCTTAAACACGACAGGCCCTCGGGGCTGACTTGAGGAAGTGGACTTCTGTCCCCGGCTCGGGGGATGGCCTGAGTCACTTCCTCTCCTGACTTCCTCCTGGCTGCTCAATCTCCCTAACGGGTGGGAGGGAGGAGAGATCACCAGCTCCGGGCTGGAACTAGCCTGGGGGGGGGGCGGAGGACGTAGGAAGGTGGGGGGCTTGCAGGAGCCCCAGGCTGGCCGTCCCCTGCGGGCGGGAGGATGGAGGCCGGGAGCCCTCACTCTTGAGAGCCGTGGGCCGTCGGGGGGAGCTTGCACCAGATGCAGAAGTGAGGATTCGGAAATCTGACCGCCACGGGGGCACAGGGCAGGGCGCCGAGGCCGTCCGTCCGCGGGAGGGACAGGGACACCTCTGGGGCCACGGTGGGTCAGTGCCGGGATGTGCAGACGGTGGAGCAGCCCCCCCCCCCGGGGACCACCGCGTCCGGCCCCCTGCGCTGGCTCCTGGCGGCCTGGTGCAGCCGCCAGCGGAAGCCCGGTCACGGAGCGGGCGGGCGGCGGGGATCACCACGGCTCTCAGGGGCGCGGGTCCAGCAGGGCCAGCGGCCCACGGGGGCATCCGCGCTGCCCACCCTCTTCCCCTCCCCCCCCACCAGGAGGAGGAAGTGAGGCTGTGGCTTCCCGAGCCTTGGGCTGACATGAGCGCTCATGAAGACTGGCATGGGGGAGGGAGGCGGGAGTGGGAGCGAAGGCCACCGGCCTCGGGGCCCCAGTGCCCCGGCAGAGCAGCCACCCCTCAAACTCCAGCCCCTCCAGGGCTAGGGGGGCAGCCTGCAGCGTTGCCGGCTCCTGCCCCCGGGGAAGGGACCATGCCCCTTCTCTGCCAGCTACTCATGCTCAGCCGGACCCTCCCAGCTGGGATGCAGATTGAGGGCCACCTCCCGGGACCCTCGGGGGAGTCCCCACGAAAACCCACAGAAGATGGCATTGCCAAAGGCCTGACGTCACCCTTGGGTTATGCTTATGTGCTATTGTTGGGGGCAATGTAGTTTTATATGGTTTTTATTGGGGGGCAAGAATAACAAGAAAAGTCTATACATGTTCATACGTGTCTATACGTGTCCTTATGTCACTTCTTGTCTTCTCTTTTTCCATTCTCCTCTTTTCTCCTCCCCCCCTTCAGTGCCAGTACTGGGGCTTGAACTCTGGGCCTCAGTGCTGTCCCTTAGCTTATTCACTCAAGGCTAGTGCTCCACGACTTGACCCCCAGCCCCACTTTAATTGGAGATAAGAGTCTTACAGATGTTCCTGCCGTGGCTGGCTTTGAACCTCGTTCCTCAGGCGTCAGCCTCTTGAGGAGCTAGGCTTAAAGGAATGAGTCACCAGTACCTGGCTCACGTGGGTTGAATTTAGAAAAGCTGGCTCCTGGTTGTAGCCACTGGTGTCACCGTGGCTGAGACCTCAGTGACTGGGTGTCGCTTAGTGCCTGCCTATCACGCACAACCGCTGGGTCTGACTCCAGACAGCAAACCAAACAAACAACAGAAGAAACCCGTCTGCGACCTTCTATTCATCGATATCTATTCATCTATTCATGGCCTCTGGAGGGGGCGACAGGGTGGGTCTAAAATGAGGTGCAGCAGTGATGGATGAGACAGGGAGATTGGAGATCGGTGCCGTACATGGCGGAGCTCGACTCCTGGACAAGATCAACCGGGAAGAAGGGCTTCGACTCCCTCCCGGCAGCAGCCAGCTGTATCAGGAATGCCATCTTCCCAGGCCATCTTCCCTTAGCCAGCAGGTCGGCGCTGGCCAAGTATAAACAGATCGCCCAATCAAAACAGCTAATTAGCAGGCAGCTAATTAGGGGAGCCAGGCGGTGGCCCCCAAGAAGGGCCACCAGCATCTCTCGGACCCACAGACCCGCCACAACGGGTCCCGGATAGCCCCGAGCCTCGTGATGAGTTCAGATGCTAGAGGCTCAGGGGCAGAGCAAGCTGGGCCCCGCCCACTGCTTTGAAGCTCCGGGGTCTGCAGGATGCTTCACCCAGCCTGGGGATGGAGGGGTGCGTGCTCTTGGTGTGAGAGGGTTAGATCTCGTTTTGGGGGACCTGGCTGTTGACCTGGAGAGCGACATCACAGCTTATCAGCCTACGACCAGGCCAGTCCTGCGGGGCTCTGCTCTCGGCCCAGCCCTGACATGGAGGTGCGCTTTCCTGTCCAGCCAGCCAGGGCCAGAGAGCACCAGGGCCCCAACCCTCGCTCAGCTCTTCATCACGCCGTAAGTTAGCATGGCCGTAACGCAGCCATGCTAACTCAACTCCAACTCCACCGCCCCATCATCCGTGATCATGCACCATGTCCCGTGACACAGGCACGAATTCAAGTTTGGGTTCCTCCCTGCGCCCCTCGGACAAGGCAGCAGGGCTCACAGTTGTCTGTTTCTCCAACCTTCTCAGGGCGGGGTCGTGGAAGGTGAGTTCCCCGGTCTGACTGGTAGAGCCTGGGGGCTGTGTGTTCAAGTGACTTGGCCTCAGCTGCCCAGAAACGACAAAGAGCTTGGATACGGATCTGGAAATGTAAGCCGTTAGGGTCATCTCCCTGAAGCCCAGTGGGTGAGGCCCAAGGCTCTGCTGAGAGAGAACATCCTAGAAAGGCGGAAGTAGGCAACACGCTCCAGGGGCCTTCACCAGAGGCTAGATTCTCAGCGCCTCCACTCATTTCGCAAGTCTCCTTGGGGCAGATGCGTTTGGTCCTTACTCGCTCATCAAGTTCCCTTAGCGCAGGTAGCTGGCCGGGCGCAGGCCCGCATCGCTTCAGGGCTTTAGCTCGGAAGCACAGCGCCATTCCACGGGCGTGGTGAGGGCACTTGGTACCTTGGCGTCTAGGGGACACGTCTTCTCCAGCAGCCGCGGTCATACGCCAGAAGGAGAGGGGAAATGTGGGCACCCCGCCCTCACACTGCATCTCAGTAAAGGCCACCCAGTAAAGGGCAGCCACCTTCTTCCACGAAGACAGTCTTAGACCGAGTGACGGGCATGCGCTAACAAACACTGACTGTGGGATTGAGGGGCGAACTTTGAGCCTTGGCATTTACTGCCAGCAGAAGTAGAATAATACAGCCTGGGCAACGTAGCAAGTTCAGGGCTAGCCTGGGTTACATATTAAAGCCCTGCCCTTCGCATCTCCTGAAGAATATAGAATAATGATCATTAGCTCCTCAGCTATTATTAGAGTTAAGCGATAGTGGAAACAGAGTAGCCAAACCCACAGAAATTGCCAGGTGCCAGTGGCTCACACCTGTAATCCTAGCCACGCAGGAGTCTGAGCATCACATTTCAATGGCAGCTGGGTCTTGAAAGTCTGCCAGACTCTTATCTCTGATTAGCCAGCAAAAGTCTGGAGGTGGAGCTGTGGCTCAAGTGGTACAGTGCCAGCTTTGATGGAAAAAGCTAAAGGATAGGTGGCAGGCTGTGAGTTCAAGCCCTTAGTACTGGCATGTACGCGCGTGCGCACACACACATATACTCCATGGGTCTGGATTTGAATATCGTTCCATTGCTCACTAGTTGGGCAATTTACTAAAACCAGCTCCCCCCAATCACCCACGTGACGGCCCAGGGCGGGTAACACACGGTGCTATTTGGAGGTTTGACTGACAAAACGCCCGGGGCACGTGGGCATTCAGTGAAGCCGCTCTGTTCACATTCCATCTAGGCGATGCACAGCACAATGGGAAATGCAAACAGTTGTGATGATTTTTCTGGGCTTTGGGCAAAGAAGGGTTGCCAGTATGTGGAGTACTTTGCATATATCAAATGCATAATAATTATCCGCCACACAGATAATTATGGCATGCACAGAGCAGTTCCACTGTGGAATTCAGCCCAGAGATTAGTATCCTTTGCAATAACTACATTCCAGTCTGCCAACCCTACAAATTAGACCCTAACTAAAGAATGGCATGCAGGACGTGCTCCAGCTGCGTCTCAGAGGGGGTGCTCTGCATACAGCAGAGCCACCAGGGACACTGCTAAATACTTCCTTCCGTGTGTCAGCCCAAGGCTCTTCCTCTCCCAGCAACAATATTCTCACGGCATGTGTGGTCTTCCATGACGGTGACCTGGGCGGGACACTCTGGGGCCCAGAGAACACACAGTCACCAGCTGTCACAGCCATGAAGATATCCTCCACGTGACAGCATCCGCATTTGAGGGCCCTCCCACTCTCCTTCCTTCCCTCCTTGCCTCCCTCCCTCCTTCCTGCCTCCCCTTCCATACCCTTGCTTCCTCCCTGATGGTCAAGGGACCGTGGCCAGATAGCTTCGAACACAACTAGCATGCACAAAGAACCCAGGGGCTAGGACGTGATGCAGGGGGCTGAGAAGAGGTTATAGTCGGGTGCGGAACAAGCCTTAAACGTGGCCTTCTATCACTGTGATCCTCAGACTGAACTTTCACAAGGTTTTGGTTAGTGTCCAAGGTTCAAAACCTACCACGGGGAAGGGAGGAAGTGGATATATTCAGAGAAGACTCAAGGAGAAGATACAACATAAACCAGTTGCATAGACTTATTTAGCCTCTGTGTAAAGAGATCTAATGCCAGGCACTGGTGGCTCACGCCTGGGATGCTTGCTAGCTACTCAGGAGGCTGAGGTCTAAGAATTGAGGCTTGAAGCCAACCTAAGCAGAAAAGTCCAAGAGACCCTTAACTCCAATCAACCAGCGAGAAGCCAGAAGTGGAGGTGTGAGGGAAAAGCAAAGTGAGAGTGTGAGAACCTGAGTTCAGGCCCAGCACCACCACCACTACTGAAAACAGCTAAAGTGAGCTTCAATGCCATTTCGAGGCCACTGTCCATTTTTGCTCAGAGATGGGCTCCCTGCAGGAGCTGGGTGAGCGGCGGCCAGGCTGAGCGGAGTCTGGCCACGTGTTGGTCATTACGAACGCGAGATGAAGCTCCACAGGGCTCGTTCTTCTATTCTCTCCACTTCTGCGAACGTCTGGTCGTTTCCACAATAAAGTTAAAACAATGGAAGAAATGGAAGCAGCTGCTACCCAACTCCCACCTACTGCTGGCATTAGAGAAGAGCCTGAGTTGCCCACACGGATGCTTCTGGAACGACAGATGTCATCCGTCTCAAACCACGGTGTGGGGTCATTCCATTTGTCATGTGCCATCCTGTACTTATTCGAGCACCAAGGGGGTATTCTTGCCCCCAGTTTCTCGGGATCAGGGAGCTAAGTGTGAGGATTTTCCCAGTAACTATTTCCTAGGTGATGGTTAAGTGTTTCTCCTATGTCACCAGTTATCCTCTGCTCTTAACCTGCATTTATCCTTGCAGCAGATTAGGTTGCTATGATGCCAGCTAATCTATGTCACAACCATATATATATATATATATACATATACACACACACATATATACACACACATATATATTAGTGGCATGAGGTGGGGTGAGGGGTGGGTGATGTCAATTGTGTGAGGCTTGAACTCAGGGCCTGAGCGCTGTCTGTGAGCTTCCTGGCTCAAGGCTAGTCCTCTACCACTTTGAGCTACAGCACCACTTCCAGTTTCCTGGTGGTTCATTGGAGATAGGAGTCTCCCGGACTTTCTTGTCAGGAGGTTGGCTTTGAACCTCAATCCTCAGATCTCAGCCTCTTGCGTAGCTAGGATGACAGGTGTGAGCCATGGGAGCCCAGGTCCAGCTTTCTGTCCCTTTTGTATTATCCCATTACTCGGTTGGAGAAACTGAGGCTTAGAGAGGATTATTACTTGCTAAGTCACAGACCCAGGCTTGGATCCCAAGCAGTCTGACCCCAGTGAGTCTTTCTCCACTCCTGGGCTGGAAAGCCTGAACATTAACACTGATATTTTTATTTCTCTATTAAAAAAACCAAACACCAAACAACTTTACCAGCTCTCCATGGCCTCCTTGCTCCTCTTTGGCCCTTGGTTTTTATCTGTGCCCTTTAGTTTGTTCCCTCAAGGCTCTACCACGTGGGCCACAGTTCCTCAATCAGCTTTTGACTGGTTAATTGGAGATAAGGGTATTGGGGACTTTCTGCCTGGGCTGGCCTTGAACTGTGATCCTCAGATCTCAGCTTCCTGAGTAGCTAGGATGACAAGATGTGAGCCACCATTATTTTTTAATCTCACTAGGTAGCCCTGGCTGGCCACAAAATTGCTATGTAGTCCAGGCCAGGGTCCAGTTCACGAGCCTCCTGTTTCAGCCTCCTCTGAGCTTGGATCACAGGCCTGCCTGTGACGGACTCTCAGCACACCCCGCTACCTGTGTTCCGGCCAGAGGCATCCATCTTCCTAAAGTATCAGCCTCGGGGATGGCGCCGTCTCGGCACCGTCCAGCCCGCCCTGCTGCTGCCCGAGCCCTGCCCGCCGCCTCTGGGATTGCCCACGCTCCTTTCCTCAGCCTCCTGAAATCAAGGGACGGCTCGAAGGAGGAGCCACGGCGTCACCGCCTCAGCAGGAATCTTCCAGAACCACCGCTCTGAATTGCCCATCTCCCCCTCGCCCCCGCCCCCCGCCGGCCTCCCTACACTTGACTTTCACCATGTCTGCTGGACTCACAGCACACCTTCAGAACTCATCCCCCAGCACACGCCCCGACAGACAGACAGACAGACAGACGGACGGGCAGACCCCACTCGAGGGTGGCTGCACGGGAAGGGCTCGGTCAGCCTTTGCCCGTAGCCTTCCCCTGGTCCCGTTGCTGTTTCCTTCTGCGTCCATTTCCCCTCTGTGCGGGGAACACACTTCTCCATTGTGCACGGTGGGGGCCAGGGACTCCCAGGCCTCGCTCTTTGCAACCGCTGTCAATCACCCGGGCAGCCTTCCCCTGGACTTCTGCCTTTAGACAGTGGGTTGAGCTTGCACGCGCATGCGCACGGGCACATGCACACATAGGCATGCGTGCATGCGCGCGCACACACACGCACACACGGAAGCCAGCCCCTGCCTCCCTCCCCTCAGCATGGCACTTCACTACAGAAAGAACTCCGTGCCACCCACGGGCCGGGGGAGGGGGCCCGAGGGGGGGAGGGGTTCTCTCCCAAGTTCCTCTTCCAGCTCATCTGCAGAAATGCACACGCAGCCCTGACTCTGCATTCACCACTGCTGAAACTCCACCGACTGTGCTGGCCCAAGCCCGGACGGCGGCCCTCCTCCCCACCACGGGCGGCCACCTCCAGCGCTGGGTGGGGCGTGAAGGTGGGCAAGGGAGCGGCCCCTGCCCTCCCCTCTCCCACCCTCACGAACCCAAAGTCAAGGGGGGAGGTGAGCTCTGTAGCGGCACTGGGAGATTTAGCAACGGGCTGAACACGGTCTCAGTGCCCCTGGGGCTCAGCTGAGCCGGCAGACGAAGGACTTGGTGCTCACACCTGTAACCCTAGCTACTCAGGAAGCTGAGTTCAAAGCCAGCTGGGGCAAGGGAGCCTACGAGACTATCTCCAATGAACCACCACCAAGCCAGAAGTGGAGCCATGGCTCAAGTGGCGAAGAACCAGCCTTTGAACAAAAAACTTCAGGGACAGCACTTGGTCCTTTAATCCAAGCTCCAGAACCGGCACACTACTAATAATTAATAACAACAATGATCAAAGCCAGCACAAAGAGCCTTAAGAAACCCAAGTTCATCCGACGTGAACAGCAGCCAATTCATTTCCATCTGTGTGCTTAGGACTGTGTTCCTCTCCTCCCCCTCACTGTACATCTTCTTAGAAACTCCCAAGTCATCACACAGAACCCCCAAATCTGCCTACAACCCTCGGGACGCAGTAGCTTTGCACACGCATGCACATCCGCGCCTGTACGCCCTGCTCCCTGTGGGAATCGTCTTGCATGTGGGGACAAGGAAATGGACGAGGTACCCCATCCACGCAGGCCGCCCGGAGGCTGAGCTGGCCGAATCTCTGACCTGGTTCCTCAGGAAGCCGTTTTTACAGTGATAGATAGTATTTCTGTCTTAAAGCTGGAAAAACAAAGACCTCACACAAACAGAGAGGTATGCCTTTATGCTAGCACGGCCAGGAGTTCTCCTGAAAATGTTCCAGTCACAGGCGGACCCAAAGCCATGGCCACACACAGCCACGCATACTCCGTGACACTGAAGTCACACAGTGCGCTTACACACACACACACACACACACACACACAAAGGCACAGTAGGAAGCCTGCCAGTTCTCCGTGCCTACGTACACCACACAGCCCATACTCCTGCAATCACACACAGGATTCTGTAGGAAGCCCCCCAAAGAGCCACTTGCGCTGTGCCTACGAACGAGCTAAACTCTGGGCACCCAGTCAGGGGGCATCTGTGGCCTTTGGGCTGAGCTGTTCCCCGTTTCAGTCACTTTACAAGTATCTTGGGCTCCAGGAAAAGCAGGATTCACTGATAAGCATCTTAGGACAAAAGGCAGGCCACCGTCAGACAAGCAATGCCTTCTTCTATCTGGAAGAGAATAGCTGAAGCTGCTCAGGCCCCAGAGGCCAAGACTGAGCCAATGGTCCACCAGGCTGCCGGGACTGCGGAGACTCCGCAGACTTTCCTCACGCCCTGCCCCAATCCTCTCCAACCCCAGGCCAACGTCCGCACCGCTGAGCACAGCTGAGGATGGGCTGGGCTGCGGCCTTTCCACGGCTGCCACGTAGTAAGTCTCCTCTCTGTCCTTCACCCAGTCTCTCTGCTTGGCTTTTGGGGGAGAGGGGCTCGGCCTGATGTGGGGCTCCCGGACTTGGGTCTGGGGTCTAAAACCCGGGGGGTTGTTTGCCGGTCCAGGGCCTTGAACTCTAGCCCTCTACCACTTGAGCTACTGCACTACTTCCGGCCTTCTCTGTGATCAACTGGAGATAAAGATGTGCACCGCCTTTCCTCTCCAGGCTGGCTTCGCTGCGGTCCTCAGGTCTCGGCCTCCTGAGCAGCGAGGATTACAGGTGTGGGCTACCGGCCTCTGGCTTATCACACACACACAGAGAGCAGTGTGAAGATGTACACCACTCATACCGATGCACACTCCCACACACGGTCGCCTGCAAGATGCTCCCCCACCCCCCACAGCACACACAACGCATGCTCACCTTCACGCACGCACACTCGAGGCACAGACTCACCCCCGGGCCCAGTCACACCCCAGCCGGCGCTGTTAAAGTGGCAGCGCTCACATTTTCCATCTGGGTTCAAAACAGGAAGTGTGTGGTGGGAGGGGGAGGAGCTGGCGAGACCAGCCGGCTGCGAGGCCCAGGTGTGGACTGGGGGCCTGGAGAGGGAATCCCTGGGGCCACTGCCCCTCCCTCCGGGCAGGGAAGCGGGATGCTGGGCTTGGCTGGGGCCAGGACCCGTCCCGGAGGGCCGGGAAGGCGCCCGGGAGCCGGTTCCAGGCGGCGCACGGATGGATTGCATCTCAGGGCTTTTCTGTGCGGGAGACTGTTCTTCTGAGAGTCATCATCCTGCCCCCGGGGCTCTTCCTGCCCTGCCGGGGAACCCTCTGCTGTGTGTCCTGACAGAGCAGGTCCCTGCCCTCCAGCACGCCAGTCCTCGCAGACTCCCCGGAGTTGGCGGGAAGCAGCCTGTCTTCCCAAACCCCACACCAGGCTCTGAGGTGAGGCCCATGCCCACCCCACCCGCCCCCCCCCGTCTCCCGCCAGCCTGGCTCTGAACACAGGGACACAGGGTGTGCCTAGGACATCGGTGACTGCTCCGGGAGGGCCTGGCGCGGGCTGCGAAAACATCCTCTTGCCCCAGGGCTGACACGCCGCGCTGCACGCACACGCACACGCACACGCGCACGCACACACGTGCACGCACACACACAAATGAGGTCCAGCTGGCAGGCTGGCCTAGCATTGGGAAGGTTTGGCTCTTCCCTGCCTGTGTTTTCGTTGCTGGGCCCCGGGTGAGCCTGGGTTTCCACGACCTACAGCAAAGATGAAGAGGACGCCACAGCGCGATGACAGTTCTGGGGGTGGATGACGTTTCTGGGCTCCCCCCCCCCCCGCCCCGTCTCCCCTGGGCGGTGGCACTGTGAAGTTCACGGCCCCCACGCTCTGCGGTGGCCCACAGTCCTTTGCTTCTTTCCTGTCACGGGGTGCTGGCGCAGGGGTGGGGGGGTCACGTAAGAGACGAACCTCGCAGTCCCCTGGCCTGACTATGCCCGGTTCAGACCCCCTTCCCGCAGTCCCCTGGCCTGACCATGCCCGGTTCAGACCCCCTTCCCGCAGTCCCCTGGCCTGACCATGCCCGGTTCAGACCCCCTTCCGGTCAGGCGCACACACTGAAGCGCTGGGACCCGCCCCTGGGCGGCAGCGTCACCGGGGACGGACGGACGGACGGACGGGAAACGGACAGGCGGACTCAAGGGAGGCCTGGAATTTCCTTTCCTGGAAGTCTGCAGGGCAGGACTGGCCACATGCTTGCCCTTGCTCTCCTGGCTCATCCTGCCTCTTCCAATCTTCCTCTCCCTCTCCAAGTCTTGCCCTCGCCCGCAAAGCTTCTGGTCTCCCCGGGGCTGGAAGGCTCCCGGAGGCCACCGCCGGCGAGGAAGGAGGGGGCGGGAGCAGATGCCTGGGGTGACCCCGAGCTCTACAGATGGGGGGTGAGGAGGGCTGCACCCCACCATGGGACCGGCGAGGCAGAATCCAGGCTCGTGCGTGGGGCAGGTGGGGAGCACGGCCGTCCCCGCGAGGCGAGGCTGGCCGGCTGAGGGGTCCCCATCGGCCATGTGTCCCCGGAAGCAGGGAGGGGGCGGAGCCAAGCCGCTGCCGCTGACTCCAGCAAAGGCTCAGAACCGGCCAGGTCAGAGAGTTCAAGTTCACGGGCCTGAGGGGAGCGGGAAGCCAGAAGCCCGGCCTTGCCGATGGGTCTGTAAACACGCGGTCCCATGGATCTGTTTTTCCTCACAGAAGAGTTAAAATGTGGACTGTCCCGTGGCTCCTGTGGGTGCTGCCGGGGGGGCGGGGGGCTGGACAAGCAGACGTGAGCTGGCAGATCTCACTGTGAGGGGCGGGAAGGAAAGCAGATGCCCGCTGGCCGGGCCCGCCAGGCTCCCTCCGTCGTCAGCCACCATGCCAGGCCAGCCGCCATTGCTGCGGATCTGTTCCTCCTCCGCTCGCTTGGCTTTGAAATGAACGCTTCAGGACGGGGCGCAGCACAAGTAGCAGAGGACTTGGGTAGCGAATGTCAGGTCCTGAACTCAATCCCCAGTCACACACACGGATGGACACACACACATGCACACAGACACGCATGTGGACATGCATAACACGGACACACAGATATGTGCACACGTGGATCCACAGACACACGGGGACACGTACATGACACATGTACACTGGCATGCACACACACGGTGGCATACAGTGTGTGGATACATGTGCTAAAACCAAGCATCATTCAAGCATCATGTTCTGTGTCAAACCCTCCTGAGTTCTCCTTCCTTCTCTCCACGCTCCCTAGCTCCTGCGTCTTCACTCTGCCTGTGTTAGGCCATAATGCTGTTCAAAGACAGCCCGGTCAGGGACCTCTCCGTGAAGCTATTATCTTCAACCAATCACCAGAAAGCTGGAAGTGGAGCTGTGGTTCGAGTGACAAGAGTTCCAGTTTGAAAAGAAAGAGGCAGGCACAAAATCCCGACTTCAAGCCCCAGTATGGGAACAAAGAAAGAAGGAAGGAAGGGAGAAAAAAAAAAAGCAAAGAGCTAAGCTATCCTCCTGTTTTTCTGTTACCCAAACATTTAAGTTATCCACTGTAAGTTTGTTGGTTTTCCTTTGAGACAGAGTCTCGCTATGTAGCCCAGGTTAGGCTTGAACTCCTGTCTCAGCCTCTTGAATGCTGGGATTACCAGCATGCAGCGTTGCCTAGTTCTTATGCATGTAATAAGAATTGCAAAGGAGGCAGCTCACTGCTAAAACTAAGATTTGAAGTACATCTGAAGGACAAACAAGCAAGTGAGAGACTCACGCTACTGGGTGGGTGTCACCCATGTGATAGCTCTAGTGCCGTTTTTGCCGGTAATGTATGCATGCGTTTCTCCTTCTCTGAGACGCAAACCTCTAAGTGCAAATAATTGCAGGCTGTCAAAGCATTTGAAGTAACTGTGACCACCATGAGCCCAGCGAACAAGAAGGACTGCCCTCCCAAAAAAGGGGAAAAGTTCAGTTCAGACTGGCTGACGAGAAGACAAGTTTATATAAAGCTTGCTAGGAAACAGGAAGCTAGGGAAAACACTGATAAGGAAAGCTGTGAAGAAAAACGCTGCTCCAGGAAAGAAGGATCCGGAAATGCAGAGGAAAAAAAAATTAAACAAAGATTCTGGATCATTTATGTGAGATCTCCTCCCCCCTTCTTTTTCTTTCTTTTTTTTCCAAGACCGTACTAAAAAAATGAAAATCGAGCCGACCATAATTCTGTCAGACAAGCATGTCTGATTGGGGTGCGGGGGGGGGGGTGGATTATTCACTCTACTGGAATTGCTTTAATGGAGCCTTCTGGTTGAAAGCTGTGTCTTAAAATACTCAGCCAGCGATGAGGAGTTATTTCAAGATGTGAGTCGAGGCCATTTGCAGTGGGGCTTGCACAGGAAGTGCTCCCATCTTCAGGAAGTGAACAGGGTGTTGAAACTGTCCCCCACTGGCCTTTGAGGGACAGCTGGTTCCCACCCAGGGGAACACTGGAAGCCATCAGCGACTAGTGGATCGATGAACACCACCGGGCAAAAAGCTGGCGTCCGAGCACAGCGAGACAGCTCTGGAGCCTCATCCTGAACCTCCTCGCCACCCCCAGAGCGCCTCCGTCTCCCTCGTCCTAACAAGGTCTCTGCAATTTCCTCTCCCTTCCTTGCAGCTGCTGACCAGGCGTCTGCAGACCACCAGATCGTCTTCCTACGCACAAGAAAACCAGACGCTTCGGACACGCGGATCTCAAGAGGAGATGCTGCATTTCGACGGCCCAGTTTGGCTGTCCAGGCCGCGGTGATTCTTAGATCTAGGACAAATGTCCCCTCCTCTAAGGCGTCTCATCCCCAAGGTGGGAGATGCCACCTTTTCTGAATCCCTGTGATCTTATTCTTCCCTCTCCGCTCACGGTCTTGTCCTCACGGGGGGAGGCCAGGGCTCCGCAGCCACTCAGCACACGGGGTCAAATGCAGTTCCAAGTGGACGGGTGTGGGAAGTAGTTGGGTGTGTCCACACCCATGAAGACACGAGCCAAACCCTTGGAACGGTAGACCTTGCCAGTGTAGAACTCGGGCCCTGGTTGAGCCTGGGAGTCTGGCAGAGTGTGGTTAGAGCTGCTTCCTAGTGACTCGTCCCTGATGTCATTGCCGAAGCCTCCTCTTTGCCAAGTTGCCATCCTCATCCTGCTCCTCCCGGCCCCCCACTAGACACCTTTCCCGGAAACATTTATTAAACTGGGCACCGGGGAGTTCTGGAAATAATGGAGCTTGAAGAAAGCACTTTGCACTTGTGATGACTTGGATTAAAATTTAATTGGAGGCTGGGCTGGTGTGAGCGGGAAGCTGCTACGATTACTCTCCTAGAGCTGAGGAGAAACGCGTTTTCTGCTGCGTCTGAAGGCACTATTTGTACCTCCACCTGTATCCTCACTAGCAATCCGAACTCCTCCTGCATTTCCCACTTAGCCCAAGGGCTGTACTCTTTAACGGGAGGAAAGCCAATGGCACAACCAACATGGATGGCTGTCCTTTGCTCTGATACCCAAAGCCTTCAAAACTATCTGGCAGGTGTTGGTGGATCATACCTATAATCTGAGTTACTCAGAAGGCAGAGATCTGAGGATTGAGATTTGAAGCCAGACCTAGCAGGAAAACCATGAGACTTCTATCTCTAATTAATCAGCAAAAAGCAGGAAGTGCTGCTGTGGTTCAAGTGGTAGGACCCCAGCCTTGAGAGGAAAAATCTCAGGGCAGTCAAACTGGAGATAAGACTTTCTTACCTGGGCTGGCTTTGAACTATGATCCTCAGATCTCAGCCTCCTGAATAGCTAGGCTTATAGGTGTGAGCCACTAGTACCCAGCTTACTTTTACAACTCTGTATTCTGGAAATTTCCATTAAATTTCCTGAGTCTCTCACCCAGCTTTAATAATTGTCGTGTTGTTCACGTATTCTTCAACTTTCTTTCCTCTGGAATATTTTAAGCCAACTGCAGTCATCATATATTCTCACTCCAAAAACAATGATTTTTTTCCCCTTCTCAAGTATTTAACAACAATATAGACACACGTATGCATGTCTGGCTGTTTCCTGACATGATCACTTCCGTCATCATATTTACCATCTTTCCTTGACACCACTGAAATATCAGGTCCTTGTTCATTTTCCCTGATTGTCTTAAAAAAAAAAAAAAAAAGGTCTTCTATACTTAGTCACTTTAGATCCGGGTCCTACAAGACCCTAACCTGATTTTGCCAAGACAGGAAGTGCTCACCTTGGCTCAAATGCCCAAACCTCTCACACTGCTCACCCTGAGAGCAGAGGCTCGCGCTCAGAGGAATTCCGTCTTCTGGGAGGCCCGGCCTCTTGCAAGCGAGCGGCTCCCAGAGGGCCCCTGCCGTCTGCCAAGCAGCTCACTGCGCACTGAAGTCCTGTACTGCTGCCCAGAGCTTCCTGGAACTCACAGGATGTGGGTCACTGAGCCGAGGTAGACCTGGCATGAAAGCGGCTTCTGCCCTCTCTGGGGCTGCATCTCCCTTTCACAGCGTGGTCTTTCTAGTCGAGGGCCAAACGCGAGCTGCATGGGGTGACGGAAAGAGCAAAAGCGGGGATGGTAGACAGAATCCCTGTCTGACTGGGGAGCCATGAGCAAGCCTCTCCACCAATCAGTCCCCTCCCCCCCTTCTTTCCTTTTTTTGGTGCTGGGAATGGGGCTTGAATTGAACTCAGGGCCTTGTACTCCCTCTTAGCTAGCACTCTTCCACTTGAGCCACAGCTCCACTTCAGGCTTTTCGTTGGCTAACTGGAAAGAATTCTCACGGACTTTCCTGCTGGGCTGACTTTGAACGGCAGTCCTCAGATCTCGGCCTGTTGGGAGTGGGGCGTTACAGGCGTGAGCCACCAGCACTGGGCTGGATTTTTTTTTTTTCATTTCCAAAGCAAGCAGAATCACGACAACTTTCTGCCTCCCTCGACGTCCACAAAGGAAGGTGTAAGTGATTTCACATCCAGGAATAGCCCCATTCCGCCCCTGGAAGGGGTTCCTGGACTGAGGCCCATTTGATGATTCCTTTTAGACTGCTAATTGTTAACAAGTTGTAGGACTTCTTTTCTTCTCCCCTCCAGCTCTTCCTCTCAGAGCTTCTGAGTCTTCATGGACCGCCAGGGCCATGCGGAACTGATTTTCAGCATCGTGTTGCCGGAGATGCACACAATGTGGCTGCCAGGGCTTCCCGGGACCAGTTCCGGGCTTCTTTTATTTCTTGTTTTCCCACCATATGTGATGAGCCCCACGGAAGCTTCCAGGTCCCCACGGCCGCGGCGAGGCTGTAATTAGCTAGCATGGCAAGCTGATCATGAAGGAGTGGCGTCCCTGCTTATGGCAGAGAATCCCCCCAGCCCCGGGGAGTTTCCCAGGAGCGGTTGGGGAGGAAGTTAGTGCCTCTATTCGGGGGAGGGCTGGACCTGTTGATGGTCAAGATGCCTTCAGTTCTAAATCTGCACATCAGCGACATCTCTTGTGGGGACCAGGGACGGCCCGTCTGGACACAGGGCACTGCCCTGACCCTGTGCCGCAGGTGGGGGTATCCAGGGCCCCCGGAGAGCAGACCCTGGTGCTGCTGGTGGGGCCGGTGAACCGCAGAACCCGGCTCCTGGTTAGGAAGGGCCCGGGGTTGGTTTTACTGGGGAGCGTCTTGGAAGTCGTTGCTGGAGGCAGCGTGTTTGTCTTGGCTCTTAGAGAGCGAGCAGAAGGCCATGTTCTCTTAGATGTGGGTTTGGCAACGAAGGGCTTCATTTTGGGCCATGTGTCAAAACCTTGCCTAGGTCTGTCAACTCCAGAAATCCTTGGCCCACACAGGAGCCCAAGGAGACCTTGACAGCCCTCCCCCCCACCCCTCCCCCCCTCTGCAAGCCAGGTGGTGTGGCCCCGGCCACCCCTCGCCCTGGAAGCCCTTGGCTCTCATTGAGGGGACATCTGGGAGAGGGGACAACGCCCCCCCCCCCCCCCGCCACACACACACCATGGCTCTGGTTGAGGTGATTTTAGGAGCAAGGAGACAAAGCCGTGGCCAAAACTTTCTGCCGTCCTTTAGTTCATTCTAGCTAGTGTACTTACAGGCTGGGGGACACACACGGAGCCCCAGAGCTTGAGCCCAGTCTGGGCTAGAATAGAGACAGAAACCTTGTCTCACAAATAACAAGACCGAGCCAGAGGAAGAGGAGGAGGAAGAAGAGAAAGGGGAGGCCAAGGAGGAAGAGGAGGAGCCCGCGCTTTACAAACTCTGCCTGTGGACAGAGCTCAGGCCTGCTGCTCGGGATGACGGTTCCAGGCCAATCCAGGCAGAAAAATCTAGGAGGCTCAGCTTCCACAGAAGGAAGCTGGAGGCTTGTGATTCCGGTTCAGACTGGTGGGCTGCAGCTCAGGTGCGGGCCTGACCAGGAAACCAGCCTTACCTAAACAAGAACAACAACCAGAGACAAACAAGGCCAGAGGCATGGCTCAACAGCAGAACCCCTCCCCATCCAACGCGAGGCCCTGGGCTCGAACTAAATGAAAGAAGAAGAAGGGCAAGTGTAATCCACATGCCTGTAATCCACGCGCGCAGCAGGCCGAGGCAGGAGGAAGAGAAGTTCAAGCAAGCCTGGGCGAGGTACTCCAAGACTCTGACTCAAAACTGAAAACAAAAGACACGGGGGAAGGAAGAAGGAAAGGGAGGGGAGGGGAGGGGAAGGAAAAGCAAGCAGAGGTCGGGATTCCACAGAGACAGGCAGTCACCACCTGTGTAAGTGCAGGACAGAGCAGAGGCGGAGGAGCACGGCGGGGCGGGCTGAGGCCGGGCAAGCAGGTGCCGCCAGCCCAGCCGCCTCTCTGATCTCCTGTGCCCAGGGAGGAGGCGGCTTCTCCACTCCAGGAAGCTTTCCCAGCATCAGGCCAGATCGCAGCCGTGAGGGCAGGGCGCCGGGAACGGCCACGCACACACGACGCGGTGCAGTCATTCCGCTCGTGAGCTGCACCACAGAAGAGAACACGCTTCAGCGGATGCTACGTCTGTGAAACCGGGTCGACACCCCCGACCTGCGCGAAGCCCGTGCTGCCACCCCACTAGGAAGAGGAGCCCCCTCTCCTCCTCCTCGGAGAGGAGAAGCAGCACTTTCTAAACTCCGCCCAGAGCAGGCCAGAAGGTGCTGGGAGCCGGGCTAATGAGCACTGGCACTCGAGGGGGAGGCTGGGTGACTTGGAAAGGAAGGGTTAAAAAGCGAGCTAACTCACTGGGGTGAAGGGGGGCGGGTAAGGATCCTGGAAGGCTTCTGGAAGCTAAAGAACCAATGGAGCTCACCTCCCACCCCCGCACCACTGGGAATGACTTTAAATAATGCATCCAGCATGCCCGCCCAACAGCAGCCTGGGCCAAGGGAGGTTATAGGGATGGGGTTCCATCTGACACCCTTCCCGGAAACCCCCGGACGCCGAGGCAAGTTCATCCGACAAGAGGTAAGAGGAAGGGCTAGCGCCCAGGCCGGCTTCCACCGCTCATCGCCTCCTCTGGAGTCCGCGTCCACACGATTCCATCAAGAGCTTGTCTGCCATTTGGGATCTCTCGTGACAAACTAGTCAAGAGCCATTCACCCTCTTCACAAATATTAACCGAGCATCTACCATGTGCCAGGTGGCCCATGGATGGGAATTCCAGCACAACTCTGTGAACACTACACAAGTCCAAGTCCTCCCAGCACTAAACGTGGGTGCTCCATACCACCACCATCATCATCATCACCATCATCATCACCACCACCACCACCACCACCACCATCATCACCACCACCATCACAGTGATAATCAACCTTGATGCCTTTGCATGCCAGGCCAGTGCTCTACCATGGAGTGATCTCCGGCCCTTCGTTGCCTTTGTCTTGGTGCCAGTATTGGGGACCAAATTCGGAGTCTGGGCACTGTCCCTGGGCTTTTTTCACTCCAGGCTGGTACTCTCCCACCTGAGCCACATCTCCACTTCCAGCTTTTTGCTACTTAATTGGAGATAAGGGTCTCATGGAATTTCCTGCCTGGGCTGGCTTTGAACCATGATCCTCAGATCTCAGCCCTCTCGAGTAGCTAGGATAACAGGCATCTGGCAGCCGTTAATATTTTCAAGACAGAGTTTCACTGTGTCTCCCGGGTTGGTGTAGACTTGGGGCCTCCCACGTGCTGGGATTACAGGCGTGCGGCACCATGGCTGGCTCTCTTAAACACGAGACAAGTTTTAAATGATTCTCCTTTCCTGGGTGTGCTTAAAGCCCGGGTGAGAAACTCACCCTCACCAGCAAGGCCTGGCCGGGTGCGGGAGGGGACGGGAAGTCATCTGCCGGTGGTTGACCCGCACCCCCCCACCCCCCAAGGCCTCCCCCACCCCCGCAGTAACTGGAAGAATAGCAGCTGGGGCCCAGCCAAAAGCACCTGCGGTGACATCACGGGTACAGCGCGGAAAACACACCCTCTCCCCTCTGCTCCACGTCGGTACCCACCCAGGAGGCTAATTATAGCTCCCCTCCATCTCCCCAGCCCTCTAGCAATCCCTGGCCTCAGCCACGCCTAGAGCCAGTGGTGGGGACCACAGATCGTCCCTCCCCACCCCCCCCCCCCGGCTCCTACCAGGAAATCTCGCAGGCTGACCACAGACCCATTATGCTGACACGGTGTCTGGGGGCTGTGCAGCAGAGTGCTTCCCTGGGCTGGAGTGAGAAGGGGACCCTACCCTACACCCCCAGGCTGGAAACGACCATCTGGATGGGAGCCAAAGAGGGAAGAGGCAGAGGGGAGAGCCGCCACCTCCCTGCCCCTCCCCCTCCCCCCTCCCCCTCCCCCTCCCCCTCCCCCTCCTCCCGGGAGCCTGGCAATCCTCAAGGAATTGTACTGCCAGAGTACATGTACACACTCATGGAGTACCATGTGCTCTGTCAATAGATGTAAACACTGTGTTCAGATCACATCCATCTCTGCAAACATTTATTGTTTTTTGGGGGGGGCGGGGGGCAAAAACCTACAGCATCTTCTTTCTTCTGGCCCTGGTGTGCAATAAAAATAGCAGAGCTTGCGTCTCCTATGCAACTCTGCAGGCACTGAGGGGCCTTTGCGCCCCCCAGCCCCGGCGAGCACCAGCTGTGAACCCTGGGGAGTCTCCGCCCGCCGGGAAGGCCCCCCATCCCCCCAGAGGACTTGGAGGACCATCTGGTCTCTGTACACCATGCATCCGCACAGGGCACACCAAGCCCCCTCCCAGAGCCTTCCCAATGCACACAGCTGAATTCCCACTGCTGACTCGGGCCCTTGCTCGCCTCTGAGAAGAACAGATCCCATTAAAAAAAGAAGGGACAGATGCCACAAATCACTCCCTCATTTCCAGAGAAGTCGGTCCCTCCTCCCTTCTCCCCAGCTCCCCCCAAATATCCTAAATTAGCTGGTGATAAACAGCAATGCAGGGAGGGAAAAATAAAGCTGGCATGACAACTCCCCACTGGGCTTCAGACCCAGGGGACGCGGTGGGGCAGCCCCCCCCCCCGTGGGGTCTTATTGTCCTGGCACTTTGTACAGGTGGGGGGGTGCCTGGTATAGGTGCTGGTGTGTGGAGAACGTGGCTGGGGGCATAATGAAGCTTGGCGTTTGCTTTCATTCCCTTGTCCCCCCGATATGCTTGTGAGCAGAGCCTGTGTTCAGTCAAGGGGACATCAGAGACATCACCACGGTTCCTATTTTGAGATGGCAAAGTGAAGGTGTAAGGAGACCCGGTGGCTTGCCCAAACTTCAGAAGAAACGTCAGTTCTACTAGAGAACCTGAGTCTCTTTCTTATACTGCCCCTGTGACACACACACACACACACACACACACACACACACACACACACACACGACTGCGAGGCTTCATCCAGCGTGGTGCTGCACAAGGCATACGCGGGTGGCCAGTGTTTGGCCTATCTTGCCTCCCCTTGGATCTGCTCACAATTTGTACCGTGGCCTGGGTTCAGATTCACTCTGACCAAATGTGGGTTTTGTTTTTTTTCTAGGACTCAGGGTGACTATCTGGTCATTGCTATCTGATAGAGAGGAAGACAAGGGAAGGGAAGGGAAGGGAAGGAAAGGAAAGGGAAGGGAAGGGTAGAAAGAAGGAAGGAAAGGAGGGGAAAAGGGGAGGGAGAGAGATGTTCTCTCAATGGAACTACTTTCTTCTTCAGTGTTAAAATGGTTAAAACCTGAGCTAGTGGGTGGAGAACGGAGCCCCTACCCTCCCTCTTTCTTCCACAGGATGTGAGAATTTTAGAGATACTCTCTTAACCACCTTCCTTCCCAGATAGAAACCTGCGTTACCAACCAGTAAGAAAGAGGCTTGGAGCAGGGTCAGGATTGGAGGCCAGGTTTCAGATTTCAGGCCGGGCGTTTCTCTACACCTCAGGGAAGAGATGGCCAAGAGCAGCGGGGAGTGGCACTCAGGTCGCACAGTGACTATGGGAGAGGAGCCAGTATGGCTACTGAGGGAGACAAAAAAGATAATAGACTGTAATTGCAACCTCAAATGGTTCGGCAATCACACACACACACACACACGTACACACACACACACACACGTCAAGGACTGCACAGCATAGTGAGAAGGGGGTCATTTGAATTATTCTCTTTGTATCATGGTCAAAGCATAGACCAGAGCCGGATGAGGGCCTTGGGGAGAGGGGGCACATGGAAGATAAGTGGGAGTGCATCAAGCAGAGGGGGAACAGGCTAGAAAAGCCTTACCACTGCCCACTGAGGCAGAGGGAAAACACTGACTGGGGAAGCTTGCAGAGAAGGGTTGTAAATTCTGTTCTGGAGTATACTATGACTAACAGCCCACAAGGAGCTGGTAGACCACTTGGCACAGTTATTTGAAAACAGCAGTCAGTGGGGTAAGCTTGGACCATACGGATTTGTTCCCCTTTGCTCAGTAAGAATCAGAATCTCTCCTCCCAATTACATTCATCAATGAATGTCTTCATATCCCCCAAATAGGAAGGCTACAATCCCCAAACACAGTGAACTTCTCCTCAGTGGCCAGCCGGTTCTGTCTCCTGGCACTCCTCTTCACTGATTTCATTGTGGACGTTAATAACAACAACTCAGATAGAGACACAGCCCATGGGCGCATCTTGATTCAGATGGAGCCTAACTGCCTGGTACATGTAGGAGATAATCTAATCTTGAAGATGAATCTGTCAAGTCTTTGTCTTCGATTCCCTTTTCAGTATGTGAACCACCACACTGCAAGTTACTATGTTCTCTGTGTGTGTGTGCGTGTGTGTGCGTGTGTACGTGCGCATGCACACACACACATCCACTTGGTGGTATTCCTTTCTAAGAATGTCTATAAACATCTATCAGTACAGTTCTTCTGAAAGCCTTCCGCTCCCCCTTCTTACGTTCCACCATCAGGACAGTGACAGGCCTCACGCTCATTACTGAGCCCCTCCCCTGTTACATGCTCCATCTCGAGGATCAGCACCTCCACGCGAGCCTGGTATCCAGGGTGCTGGAGCAAAATGCAGACTGTCCACTCCGTAGCTTAGCACCACAAATGGCCGGCAATAAAGCCGGACTGCAGATCTTCACGGGGCTCGCCCCCCCCCCCCACAGCCAGATGTGCAAACGAGGCCTGTGGACACCTTCGCACAACTCACAGAGCCGAAGCCACTCTGTTTTAGGAGCCGCTTGGCCTCTCCAATCTGCTTTCTACAGGTGTGGCGGCAGGCACATGTCTGTAATCCATATGGGGAGACCCTGTCTCAAAATAAAGACAACAGCAAACCGGCCAAACGACGAGAGAACACAAGCAGGAGATGGATTCACTGCACAGTCTGCGCTTTCAAAAACCCTAAACCCTACTTCTGAATCCACGGGTGGAATCTTCATTCAAGAGTTTAGTGGAAGTGCCGCTCGAGAAGCACGCGGCACCGACCGGCAAGCACGAGGCCCTGGGCTCAAGCAGCACAGCCGATCAATCAATCAATCAATCGATAAGCTCAGGAACGGCGGCCAAACCCTGAGTTCCAGCACTTTACCAGCAAGGGCATGCTTTCGTGTGCGCGCCTGTGTGTGTGTGCGCACGTGTGTGTCCCTACAAATGTGCCACTCCTCTTCAGAGCAGCCGCTTCATTACTTCCATGCTAACCCCACAGCCAGGAACACTGGGAGTAGCGCATGTTATGCTAATTACCCCCAGGGACCACAGACGGCAGCGCCCAATGAAAACAACCTGACCAGACCACGCCCACCCGTCTTCCTCCTCGTGGTCCTCCACCAGTCAACACTATCCTAGGCCTCTCCCAAGAAATGACTACATCTTGTCATTGTCCTGAAACAAAGACAGGTTGCAATCCGAAGCAGATGGGGCGGCACCACACACCGTGCAAATTAGCCTCCACCTAAAAGACCTGATAGGATTAGGATTCTGGGGGCCGGAGAATCTTTAATACAAGATGGAAACTGTCACCCGGGGCACCGCTCTTCTTTCTGTGAGGAGGCCTGACGTTCCTGGCCGCAGGTGGAACTCCCGTAGCTCTGAGCATACCCAGACAGCCCCAGGTCACCGGTGGGGGAGAGGACATTGATCGGCAATCCCGGCCCTCTGCCCTCTGCGCTCTGCATTGTGAACAGCGGAGCCAGAAGCCAGTCCTGGTGTGAATGAGATAAGTTGAAAACCTCAGATTAAAAAAAAAAAAAAAGTAGTGACACTTAGAAAAGAAATGTTAAGTAAGGACCAGGCATGATGTCACAGGCCTGTAATCTGAGACGTTCAGAAGGCAGAGGTGGGGGAGGCGAGAGTCGGGAGCTGGCTATCTAAAAATAAACGAAAGCTCGAAGAGCAGGGGGTTTGGTTCAAGCGACGGAGCACTGGAGTAGCCAGCACGAGGCCATCAAACAGTGACGCAATAGCGAGTGTGGCCATTCGACGCTAATGTCAGCACAATCCTAAACTGGCTAGTTAGGGAATATTGTGACGAGGATGACGGTTTGGTGGTGTCAGGTATGGCGTGCGGGGTCTTTTGCATACGCTCTCTCACTGTGTTGGTAAGGCAGGACTTTGCTATGTCACCCAGGATGACCTTGAACTCGCAATCCTCCTGCCTGTCTCCTGAGTGCCGGGGTGATAGGAGGGTACCCCCACACCTGGCACTGGGTAGATGACTCCTGTATGTGGTTTTCACGCAGGACACAGGTTCACAACCGCAGGCTCAAAGGAACAAGGGCATGGGGCATCCTGGGAGTGGAAGTCTGTGGGGACATCGCGGGGTCGGGCAGGAGCTGTAGGTCCTGGCCTTTGTGGGAACACAGGGATCCCCTCACCTGCACCCAGGATGTTCTAATATTCTCACCGGCACCCACTTATCCTCCCTCCTGGGCCCTCCCGTCGTGTGTGTGTGTGTGTGTGTGTGTGCGCGCGCATGCACGCGCAGGCGTTTCCCTAAGCAAAGCATTCTCCTCTTTCTACAGCTCTGAATCAGCCTGTTGTTCCGCATTCTCCTAAGCCACGCCCCCCCCACTTGTTGCAAGGCCGAGAGAAAACGTACCAGCCCTACGCCTGCACAGAGTGACTCGTGAACCGTCCTTGCCAGGGCTGACACGAAGGACATGGAGGAAGCAGCAGCACAGAAGCCCATAGCTGCTCTGAGCTGGCACGAGTAGGGGGGCTCGGATGGAAAAGGCAGGCAGAAGCCCAGCTCCAAGAGCTGAGGTCGGCCCTGCCCTCCACGGGCCCTGGGACCGAGCCGTCACGCTGCCATTCTGGTTTCCTCAGCAGTTAAGATGGGGGGGGGGGAGGGCTGGGCTGGCTACATTCATAACCCAGCTCTACCACGGACTGCATATGCAACGTCTGTCTCTTTGCTCCTCCGTTCTCGGTGCTCAGCTGGAGGTGAGGGAATGTGTTTCCGGAGCCAACGTGAGCACCGGAGGTAGAAACGTGAGTCCCCTTCCACAAGAGATCCTCATTCGACCTGCTGTAAGCCTATGCCAGGCCTGTGGACAGCTCCGTTCCCAGTCATTTTACAGGGCTGCGTAGTTCTTCTCCTAAGCAGTGACTATCAAGGCCTTGTAAGCCTTCCTTCCTCAAGCCGCCGATGGACGGCTGAACTTGGATAAGAAGATAGGAACAAGGGTGAGAGGGGACGGCTCGAAGAAGAGGGGAACCGGGATTTAGAATCCCAGCTCCCTCTGTCCCCGGCCATAAAACACACAACGTGGGTGGCAATTTTCTTCCTACCTCCACCTTCTACTTTCCCCATCTCTCGTACGGGAAAAGTCATAGATATAAAAAAAAAGTCTCTGTGGGCTGGAAAGTGTGAGTGGATTGTTAGTGACCAATTTCCTGTCACCATTTTCAGTGTGTGGCTGGAAAAGCCCAATGATCTGGTTTGAGACTAGTATTTAAATGTTTAGAGAGTCACCTCATGCTCTTGCTCAAGCCAAATTCAAACCCCACACCCCCAGTTCCCAATCTTCAAAATCAAATGGCAGCGCTGTGCGTGACGAACCAATTCCTAAAAGAGCTGTATCCGTTTTTCTTTGCTAGGCACACATTACTTACTCCACGAGAGCCGCTGGCTCCTGGGGGCCCGAGCCTGGCTGACAAAACAATGCCATAAAACACCCTGTTATTTTGACAGAGAGCACAGGGCTGGGCGGGAGGAACCCCCACCCCCACTCGCTCTGAACCAGAAATCATGCTGCTCCCCGATGTGAAAACAAGATAAGGAGCCGTGTCCATCAACAGCCTTGGCCCTCCCCTTCCACTGGGCGGCTTGCTTTCTGGGTATGCCGGACAGTCAGGAAACCGAAGGCCGCGGGGTTTACCCAGGTAAACTCGTGTTACGAGGGGTGTCAATTACAGCCCAAGGAGGCCCGGGCAGCAGCTCAGAAATACATGCAAGTATGTGTGTGTGTGTGTGTGTAAACACACATATATGTATATATACACACAGACACACACAGCGGCTTGAAGCCCTATAGAAAACCTCATTAAACCTAGCCTTCTGCCTGATTAGAAATGAGACAGTAAAACCTACTTAAGTTGGAGGGAACCAGAAGCTCAACTGTGTCTGTTCAGCGAGCTGCCAGCAGCAGTTTACACCATAAGTAGTCCTAAGTGAACGCTTCGTATTCAATTCCTTCTGGCGCGGTTGAGATGCAGGAGCGCCGCGAGGGTTCTGCGGGCGGGACTCTTCTCTGCCTTTCCTGTGCAGCCTCGCACCTGCACGGAGTCCGCTAGTGCACTAGGGGTCTACACACGACATCCCAAGTGCGTGTGCGTGTGCGTGTGTGCGCGCGCGCGTGTGCGTGTGTGTACTAGGGCTTGAACTCAAGGCCTGGGTGCTTTGTGAAGATCTGCCTTTAATCAACCAAGCCTATGTACAGCGGGCATTTCTGACCGCATTTCACAGGCGAGGAGCTCGGTGCTCGGGGGGATGAAGTGACAGGCCTGAAGCGTCATCACGGGACACGGGGCAGGCCTGGGACGCTCCAGTGTCCACCCGCCCTTGGCCACCCCTGACCTCCCGCTCACCCCGCTCGGGTCAGATCATGAAGACGGCCTTCGGGGGGCTTGGCTTAGGCGGCCTCAGGGCGCCACGAGAGCACCCGGCAAGCTCTGCCCTGCGCACAGGGCCCCGCCCGCTCCTCCTGGTCGCCTCCTGCTTCATTAAGGTTTGTGGACCAGCAAAGCCGCCGGCTGTGCTCAGCAGCGAAGGCAAAGCATGGCTCTTCATTGACTCCAGCATGCCATTGAAAACAAATCCATTTGTGGGGCAGTAGAGCGCTCGCCTAGCATGCACGAAGCCCGGGGTTCGATTCCCCAGCACCACATATATGGAAAATGGCCAGAAGGGGCGCTGTGGCTCAGGTGGCAGAGTGCTAGCCTTGAGCAAAAGGAAGCCAGGGACAGTGCTCAGGCCCTGAGTCCAAGGCCCAGGACTGGCCAAAAAAAAAAAAAATTCATTTGTAAAATATGCACACGTTGACGCTTTGGGATTTTCCTATACGCGGTGGGTGGCTACAGCAACAACGGAGGTACAAACGCTTTCCCACCAAGGTGCTAGGCCAGCAATGGAGGAGCCCGGGAAGGGCCCCGTCACGCCCTGTGGGGAGGTGGATTACCGGCACCGTTGTGATGGCGGCCGTCCCAGCTGCTCTCACTCCACACCGGGTCCCGTGTGCAAAGCCCGGGTGGCGACCCGGGCCAGCTGCCTCTAGTTTGTGCCCAGGGAAGGAGACAGACGCTGCCGGCTCCGCGGCAGGGCCCCTTCGGCAGCACAGCGGTTGGGCTGGGCTGGGCGGGGTCAGTCCCCGTGGAAAGACGTCCAGCAGGACCACCTCTGGGCCGCGGGGGGTAGGGGGTGCATGGAGGCGGCCTTGCCTTGCTCGGGGGACGCCTCCTCCAAGATGGCGTCCGTCCCCACGCCTTCCCCACCATGGCAGGCACATCTGCTTTCTGTCGGGAAGCTCACCGCTGGTGGCGGGCCGCTGGGGGAACGGCACGGGGTCTCCTCTAAGCTCAAAGACTAAACCCTGATCCACAATCCCAAAGCAGTTCGATGGGAGATGGGGAGGGGGTCGAGGGAGGGGAAAGATAATTCTCTCCGTCTCTCTCCATCGCTCCTCTCCGGCCCTCTGGTTACGGCCGTCTCAATGGCTGCATCTTCAGCCTCCCGGACGGTAGGAAGTAGGTAGGATTATTTGCTTTCGACGGCCCAGGCGGGCAGGGCCGGCCTCCCTTCCCAGGTGAGCGGATGGATCTCCGTTTCCTGCAAGGAAACTTCTTGAAGCTCTCATAGACAGACGTGGGTTGGCTCTGCCACGCTGTCTCCAGGCGCAGGGCCCGCGAGGGCGGCAAGTGCTCAGGAGCCGCTCGGGGATGGAGGAGCGAATGCACGAACCAGGAGCTCGCTCGGTGCCAGGCTGCCGACAGGGCCCGGGGCCGGGGTGGGGGTGGACGAGGGCCGAGACTCGCACGCACACAGGTTCTGAACTCCCTGCTGGCCAAGAGCAGCCCTTTGGAAACTGGAGGAGACAGTCACCCCTTCTTTCAGCACGGTCCCCCTTGCTCCGTGACCGCCCTTCCGTACAATACGACGTTGCCCCAGGGTGGGTTTTCCCTGGGGTTTGTTTGTCCCCGGAGCCCACAGACCGCACAACGTTCAGCTCACGCTTGCACTGCGCGGATGGGCAAGGGCAGTTTATTAACGCCCTCCAAGTGCCGGGGGGGGGGGGGCTGAGGCCTCCTCCCCACCCCCCCACACCTGCACCTGAACTTTGACCTCACAGCCCACTAGCTCACAGACCCCATGGTCTCCCACCAAACAGAACAGAGACTCTGTTCTCACCCTGGGCTGTGAGAGTGTCTCCACAGATCTCAGCAGAGGGGAGCCGGGATCTGAACCCTGGAACATCGAGGGTTCACCCTGCGCAACAGGCCCGGAGGCAATGACTCAACACGGAAGAGCTCTGCACACACTTCCCTGCATGGAGGCACAGACTCGACACGGAAGAGCTCTGTGCACACTTCCCTGCATGGAGGCACAGACTCGACACGGAAGAGCTCTGCGCACACTTCCCTGCACGGAGCTGCACGGAGCTGCACCGCGCTCTCTGCACACAGCAAACAGCAGCTGGGCTGCCTTGCCAGGAACATTTATTTGCCAGTACCGTGCCGGAGCTCCGCGTGTGAGCTCAAAGCTGTGATCCAGGAAGGAAAACAAACCGGCAGAGCAAAAACCCAAGGTGCTCAAACCAGAGGTTTCATGAAAAGGCTCCAGGGCAGGGAGGGAGGACTCGAGTTAGAAAACAGCTCTGCCCTAATTCCCAGTGCCCCGGCACGAACCCCTTCCACCCCAGTCCCTCCTCATCACCATGGCTGCCTGGGTCTGCAGCTGGGGAAGGGCAGGGGCTGGAAGGCACTGGAACACCGGGTGATGCCCAAAAGATGACGAAGTGGACAGGGAATGTAGCTCAGGGGTAGGGCGTGTGCTTAGCACACACAAGAAACAAGGCTGGGTTCAATTCTCAATGCACACACCTGCACCCGAGGGGATTAAGAGGCACTCACCTCCTACGCGTGCATGCGTGCGTGTGTATGTGCATGTGTACGTGCATGTGTGTGTGTGCGCGCGTGTGTATGTCAGGACTGGGGCTTGAACTCAGAGCCTGCACGTGAAATCCTAGCTACCTTGAGAAACCTGACTTAGGTAGACGTTCCCCAGGAACCTTCCTGGGGCAGAAGCAGAGACCCTGGCTCAAATATAACCATTAAAATACAGGACTGGAGGCATGGCTCGGCAGCAAGAGCACCCGCCTGGCAAGGGCTCAGCCTGAGTTCAAACCCCAGCACTATCCAAACAAAACAAGTTCTCACGTGCCGAGTCCGCTTCTCCACACCCTTGATCCAGCCGGCTGCCCAGAGCAGCCTCCGTTTACCCCAGGTCCCCGGAGTCGGCCGTGGAACCCTCACGGCATGCGTGGGACGCAGGCCACGTGGCCGGAGCTGTCCCACGGGGGCCCAACACCTGGACTGCCTCCTCTCCGCGGGACGCAGCTGGCAGCTCACAAGACAGCTGAGCCCGCTGCCTCCTTCCCAGACAGACAGACGGACGCAACCACGCAGGACGGGAGTGGCCCGGGGACGTGGCCGGGCGTCAGGGCTCAGCCTTCCACGGGTGAGCCTGGGATCTTACACTCGGGACAAGTTAAGAACTGCCGGCAACCTCCCTAATCGCCAGGCAGGGCTGAGGCCTGAGGCCCGAGGTCTGGGATGTGAGTCTCCCCACTGGCTCCCGCGGAGCCCCCATCTCCTCTTCTGTGGAGATCAAACCCAAAGCCGTTTTGCACCCAAGACAACTGCCTGTCATTGTGTTGTCTTGACAGGGTTTTACTCCACGGCCCAGGCTGGCCTGGAATTTGCTGCTCTGTCCCCTTCCTGGCCTCCTAAGTGCTGGGATTACAAGCATGCACCACCCCTCTTGGCTCAGGAAGGTGCTGGGGTTTGAACTCAGGCCTCTCTCCTGCGAAGCGGGTGCTCTATCACTTAAGCCCTCTGTCGGTCCTCCAAGGATTTGCTTTGATAAAAGATATCAATCAGCTCTATGCTCGGGAGAGGTCAGGCGGAAGGCCAGGAGTAGCATAGCTGATAATACTGTGGGCTGGAAGACAGCCATTCCACATTCGTAAACCAGCAACCTCCACCCAGCCCCTCCCCAGAATGAAGTCACACTGAGTGGCAGATGCTATTTAAACTGTCCCCTTAGGGAGATTCAAGCAGTTAAGGAGGAGACTTAGAAATACTCAAGACAAAGACATGAGTTATTATCTTATGCCTAAAGAGATGTGTAGCTCCCGCTTGCAATCCCAGCACCAGAAAGGCCCAGGCAGGAGGATCTCGAATTCAAGACCCATCTCTACTATTTAACCTTATAGCTACAATCCACGTGTGGTATCGTACTGCCCCCTTTGTATCCTGCATTTATTGTGCACCTAGAGTCAGGGTTCCTGCTATCCATGGTCTATCATTATCTCATTTAATAACAGTAATAAGCCCTCCTTGACCTTCAGAGAAGAGGTGAGGCGAGCCAGCAACAGTGGGCTCATGACTTTAATATCCTAGCTACTCAGGAGGCTGAGATCTAGACGATCATGGATTGACGGTAGCCTAGGCAAAAAATCTACAAGACTCCATCTCCAAAATAACCAGCGAAATGCTGGCCTGGAGGCATGGCTCAAGTGGTAGAGCACTGGCCATGCACAAGAAAGCTGAGCGAGGCCACAAGCCTCTCACACAGAGGAAGGGAGGGAGGGCTAGGAGGACCTCACATCTCATTCGAAGGGAAATAGGAATTTGAAGGTGCTTTCACTGACTGCAATGTGTGCTACACAAACCATCCAAGGCCCCTCACTGGAGCCGCAGGGGCCGGAGCAGAGCCATGGCAGTGTGGCCAGCAGCAGCGGCCGGACATTGAAACAGGTAGTTGGTAGGCACTGGGTGTTGGGACCCCACCCCCACCCCCCACTACAACCCAGTGTCTGTCCTGACAGTTGTCAGCTGATATGGATAGTGTACGTACACACACGTACACACACACACACACGCGCGCGCGTGCTCTTCCACAGAGATACCATCACTGCAACTCCAGATGTTGTCACTAAACAGCCAACCACGCCATAGTGCGCAGGCCCAGAAACAGACACAAACCAAGGGCCAGTCAGGTTGCCCTCTTGTCCCCCAGGCTGCGTAAGCTGGGGACACCCCAGTGTTTCCTGGACCTCAAGTTTCCTCTTTCTGTTGCTCTGCATGCTCATTAGACACCAGCCACATGTCAGTACTGTGGGCGCTGGCTATAAACCTCAACTCCACACCCGATGTCATGGCACACATGCCTGTAATCCCAGCACTTGCGAGGCTGGGAGAGTGAGCCAGAGCTCAGCGCAGATGGGGCTGGGGTCAGGGGTCAGAGGGTGTGTTCCAACCAGGGATGGGAGGGGGAGGGGGAGGGTAGATTCCAGATGCAGGCCTGTAACACAGAGTCGCCTGGCCTCCGAACTAGAGCACCGGGCTGGCTTACGCACTGCGCACTGCGTCTGGGGCAAGTCCTTACAGCAGCATGCAGAAGCGACCCCAGGGCCCCAGGAACATCTCGGCGTGCATTTCACAGACCCGCTCGCGTTTCACAGAGGCTGGGCGCTGATACTCCACGACTCGCACTGCACTTCCCCAAAGAGGCAGAGAACACGGGAAGTGTTCGTTTTGGTGGATCTCTCTGCTTGGGGGCCCACCATGCCCTCCCCATGACCAGACTGAGGCCAAGCACCACCCAGGAGCAGTGGCTCACAGAGCCGGGAGAGCCACCCCAAGTCCCCAGGGCCCAGGGCGGCTAGCAGCCTCGTTCTGAGTCATCCAACCTTTAGAAGTAACTCAGCCGAAGCCACATCCTCAGCCGGGCACCAGTGGCCGACGCCTGCCAGTCTTAGCTGCTATATTCAAAATTGTAGCTTCTCTTCTTTTCTCTTTTTTCAGACCTGGGGTTTGAACTCAGGAACTTGTACTCAGGAGGCTAGCACTCTACCACCAGAGCCAAACCTTCATCCCAGCTTCTCCTTGGTTATTTTGGAGATGAGGTCCAGCTAACTTTTCTCCTGAGGCTGGCCTCCAATGGTAATAATCCTCCAGATCTCAGCCTTCGGTGTAGCTAGGATTCCAGGCATAAACCTCCAGCACCCAGCTACAGCTACGTTCCACTATGGGTGCAGAGCCTGAGGGTAATGTTATATGGTGCTTTGAGTGCTTCTGTGATTAGGCCATGGCCTCTGTCGTGGGGTTGGCTGTGGAATTTTCCACTGGGGGGGATGTGTGGCAGTGCTCAAATTGGAGAATTCTTGAATGGGGCAGTGGACATGGAGGCAGAATTCTCAGCAACCCTGCTACCTGGTCCAGGGACAAGGTCCCTCCAGCCAGACCTCAGTGCAGGGCAAGCGTGGCGTGGTCTCTGGGCAGCTGCATGGCCAGCTCCCCCTGTGCACGCTGCAGCTGATAGCTCTCAGCTTCCCACTTGGCGGGGAAACAGCCCAGGGCCGTGCACAAGGATGTATACGCTTCCGGAAGGACAGCTAGTGTTACACACGCAGCGGGTACACGCACAGAGCCAAGAGAGTGGCTTAATCACGAAGGTGGCTGGGAGGAAAGCTTGTTCC
The DNA here is from genome assembly GCF_023159225.1 of Perognathus longimembris pacificus. Classification (NCBI taxonomy): domain Eukaryota; kingdom Metazoa; phylum Chordata; class Mammalia; order Rodentia; family Heteromyidae; genus Perognathus; species Perognathus longimembris. The sequence continues at coordinate 119,610,891 of NC_063163.1, read as the reverse complement.
CAGAGCTCAGGGCCTCTCTCTCTCTCGCCCTGCTTGCACTCACTCCTATTTTGCGAGAAAGCACATTAGGCACCAATTTGGAAATTATTCTAATGCACAGTTGCTCACGGACACCCCACCGCCGTAATTGCTGCCTATCTTCTTCCCTTTCCATTTATTTTTCTCTCCCGCATATCAACAGTCCCGAAGGGTTCTCGTGAAAGGCAGCAGAAAAGAAGTCGACAATAAAACACCGTAAAAAACCAGACCAGGGCCAGACAAGACAAATACTCCGGAAGTGAAAAGGCACACGCGACGTCACGGAAACCAACGCCCTTGCCGTGCTCAGTCCTGGCATCGCCACGGCCACCTGGGCGACCATGGGGGTGGCGACCTTCATTCGACCCCCCGACACTCCGGAGGGAAAGGACAATATCCCCAAAGCATAGGTAAGACTGGCTAGCTCCCATAGTCTCAAACCCTGGGCCCACCTGGGGGTGGGGGTGGGGGTGGGGGCAGGCAGACTCAGAGCTTATCAATTCAGGCCTAGCAAGCACGTAAGCGCTACTACCTAGTCAAGAGGGCCGAAGGGGAACTGGCGTGGCCACCTGAGCAGGTGGCTGAGGTCAGGGCGTAGGGTGCCTAGCCCGACCGTCATTTCTTCCTCCTGAGGAAGGGCGTTGTGTACACAAGAGTGCAGACGCTGTCAGGGCCGCTGTGTCACAGGCACTGCCCTACACTTCATCTTCACACATGCTGGGGGACAGAGCCTGGCCCAGAGTCATGAACAAGAGGGATGGAGCCACGAGAAAGGCACTTCCTAAAATGTGCCCTGAGACCCTGCCCAGGACTGCCTCAAAGAAGAATTAGCAGAGATTCTCCCAGAAGACCCCGGGGCATTCCCCAGTGGTCCCTAGGGAATCTTCCCATGGAAAAGGCACTCTCTGTCCCCAGGAGGACCGCAGAGATCATCCTTGGCATTGACGCTGTGTCCTGCTTGGGGCTATACCCACCACAGGGCAGAGGGGCTTCATTCTCACTCTTTCTCTCTCTCTCTCATAAACACACACACCAGGACTCAAGTCTGACACTATTTTTCTATTTGAGACTGATCAGAAGTCAGGCAGATGGTGCCCCCTTTGAATTCATAAACTCAGCCATTTATTACGGCTCACTTGGCCAGCACTGGCTCTACTCTATGTCTTTCTCCCTACCCTGGCACCAAAACCAGAGGAGCAAGACTGGGGGCCGGGTGTTCTTCCATCACTTAGGTGTTTAATCTTCTGCCCCTGCTTCCTCATCCCATGTTCAGTGCCTGAGACTTGATAGTGACTCCGCTTTATCACCTCTAAAAGTGGTCTAAAAAACCTAAGGTATTAATAGAAATTAGGGCATAACTGGGAATTTTCCTCGTGTGCAGGGGGTCCTAATGCCTCCAGCACATTCAGACAGCTCAAGGTCAACTGAAAGAGACACACGACTGAAACACACAGAATCAAAAGTGGTGTGCTGAAGGAAAGAAACCAGTAGCTGCCAGAGTGTATTGCCTGCACCATGCTGCTTCTAGCAAGTCTGGAAAGATGCAAACCCGTCTGTAGTGACAGAGGCTAGACAGGGCTCCAGGTGGAGAGGGGACGGTGGCAAGGGGACACGGGAAAATGTCCGGGGACAATGGATGCGCTGAATCACATTCATTTGTTCCAACACAGCTGTCTTTAGGTATGTTCAATGTGCCATATGGAAGTTACCATTCAATAAGCCTAAGAAAGCATGCTCAGGCCTTCCTCCCTTCTTCTGGCTCCCTCCCTCCCCTTCTCTTTCTTTCGCATGTTTTTCCAGAGTTTGAAATTAGACCCTCAATGCTTTCTCAGCTGGCATTCTACCACTTGAGCCATAGCTACAGCCCTGATCCTTTCTTCCTTCCTTCCTTCCTTCCTTCCTTCCTTCCTTCCTTCCTTCCTTCCTTCCTCCCTCCCTCTCTCTTTCTTTCTTTTTTTGGCTGTGAATTGAGATCCTCTGGATTTCAGCCTCCTGAGAACTGGGACTATTGGTGTCTTTCCTTTTCAACTGGGATCTCTAATGTAACTAGACCATTCATTTCATTTGCAGTTTTAGCCTGAGGGTCTTAACACTCCCTATCCCCCCCCACCCCCGCCAGCCCACACACTGTCAGTGCTAACTATCTATATGATCATGGCCAAATCCCGGCACCCTCAAGTCTCCTTTCAAAACGAGGCACGCATACTGTGCACAGACAGACTGCAGGACAGCATTGAATGCACTGAACTGCTGCAGGGACAAGGACACTGTTGCAGCTCATAGAGTAGTGGCTCCCCTGCCCCACCCACCTGTAAGAGCCCTTCAGCTCCTGTGGGGCTGGCTTTGTATTTTCCATCCAAGGGGCTCCTGGGAAAGCAGGCCCAGGCCCAGGCGCAGGCCCAGGCCCAGGCCCGAACCAGCTCCATTTCAGAGTTACAGGATTCACCTGAGCGCTCTCAGGGGCTCCCAAGTCTGCCAACAGGTCAGCTGCAGAAACCAGACACTCTAATTCATGGCTCTGCAGGTTGCTTCTGGGCTCCTCCGGGCAGAGCCGGCTTTGCGCTGCCTTTATCTGTGGGCAGTGAGGCATGGAAAACCGCTCCGTGTCCAAAGCCAAGTTGACGGCATTCATTCCAGCAATTTCCCTCTGCCACCACCTCGCTCCTCAACTAGCAAAGACTCAAATACTCTTGGAGGAAAACAACTCTGTCCACTTCACGCGGCTGCCTCCCCCACCTTGCCGCCCGCCCTCCTTCCCGTGCAGGGTAAGAATGCCATAGTGGGGTCCAGTGTCAGGCTTCCAGGTTTAATTTCACCAAGTCATTCCCCCCTGTTGTCTTCACAGAGCCCCTTAGGTGAACAGGACAGGTTCTGCCACACGCTTGAACTCATGAGGACACTGGGGAAAAGGCTTTCAATGGCTCCACCCATCAGGAATCCCCGGAGGTCGCCATCAGGAAAGTCAAGATTCAAGGCCATCCCATGTAAACAGTAATCTCAGCCGGTGACTAGCCTGGTGTGACAATACGTGTGTGAAATCACAGGTATACAGGACGTGCAAATGGGAGAGTCACAGTCCAGTCTTACAGAAAGCAAGACTCTACTTGGGAAGATGGGCAGAAGGATACCATACAGGGCTTGGGAGTAGCTTCAAGGATACAGCACCCGCCTGGCAGGTGCGAGGCCCCCGTGTTCAAACCCCAGTAACTCTTTCAATGAAACCTTCAAGCATCCACTGACCCCTGGAGCTTTCCTTCCCGTGATTATTGTAATCAGTGTTACTATCGCAATGATGAGAAAGATGATGACGAGAAAGAGGAAGAGGAGGAGGAGAGGTGGCGGGCTGGAGTTGAACCCTGGGCCTCGTGCACTCTAGGCGAATGTTCAACCACTGAACTACACCCACCGCCTCCAAGATTATTCTGATGGCTTCTCTCAAACATTGGGAACCCTACGAGAGCCATCTGCAGTAGACCAAGTTCCAGCCACAAGGGACCTTACAACAAAACACAACAAAATAAATAATAAAGAGTGGGTTGAGGTGGTGTCAGCACAGAGAGCCACAGAGAGCAGCAGGGGTGGCTGGTGCCCGCCTGGCGCGGTCTTGTGTGTAAGGATAGCTCCTGCCAGCTCCCGGGGCTGCCCGCCCAGTCCCCAGGCCGCCTCTTCCCCAGGGCCTGGCCCCAGGCTCCTTGCACCTTCCTGTTCCTTCTCCAGCCTCCGGGGCCTAGAGGAAGCTAGACTTCTATTTTTAGCGATATTGGCACACCGCCATGTTAATGAGCAGTGAAAGGGAAGGGAAAGGAAAGGCTCTCGGGACCCCTTGAACATCTCCTTCCTGCTGGATCTCTGGCACACATCATTCCTTCATTCAATCTGTCTGTCTCTGCCTGCCTATCTCTCCACTTTTCCATCCTCCTCTTCCTGCAAGTATTTTCTGCAGCAGTGTTGAAGTTTGACCGAAGTTTCTCCCAGGAGGCCAGCCCCCAGCTCCAGAGAAGTGAGAAGCCAAACCCCAGGTGTCCCGGCTTGTGATCACCCTAGCACAGGAGGTGGGGTGTTCAGATTTGTCAGGCAGTTGGCAAACATGGCTTCGCTGTACCTGCTCCCCTGGGAGGTCTCTGGCAAGGAGGAGGCCCTCGGGGGCCTTGAAGTGCCTTTTCAAGATGGCAGAGCTGGAATCGGAGCCTTGCTCTGGTCAGCCCTCTCCCAGCCACCCAGATCCTGTGTGTGCCTGTGCTGATTCCTGAGGCTTGAACTCAGGGCCTAGGCACTGTCTCTCAGCTTCTTTTGCTCAAGGCAAGAGCTCTATCATTTGAGCCACCACTCCACGTCCAGCCATTTTGCTGGCTAATTGGAGATAAGTGTCTTACACACTTTCCTGCCTGAGCTGGCTTTCAACTGTGATCCTCAGATCTCAACCTCCTGAATAGCTAGGATTACAGGTGTGAGCCACCTAGCAAAGTGTCTCTTCTGGTTGCTGCACCCCCAGGGGAAACCCAGAACCAGGGGCTGCTTCCCCATCATGAGGGCCCAGCTCCAAACACCGGCCTGTCCTTTCCTGGGACACCTGGGTCTGTCCTGCTCGGTGCTCCGCATCCTCATCTTGTTCCCGCCTGCAGGCCTACCTTGTGAGAAAGGAGCCTTCTCGGCCTCCGAGCCGGAGGCCCTCCTCAACTCCAAAAGGAAGCCGCCCCTCACCTCACTGAGTGCAGCGATGAAGAAGACCACCACCACAAAGGCCTTCCGGATGCCCAAGCAAGATTAGAAGACCGGAAGAAAGATGTGGCATAGTTGGAGAGCAGAACTAGATCAGATGACTCCAAGAGCCCCAGAAGCTTCTAGGCAGGATCACAGACAGAGGAGGCTGGTAGCGATAGGGTGCTTGTCCAGTGTGTACAGGTCCGCAGTTCGATCCCCACCACCATGAAAATAAACAAATAAAAGAAAGTGAAAAGTCCAATCTCCACCCTGCCAAACCTTCTCTTTGGTAAGAAAGGGCAGCATCGAGAGTCTGAATATTCCCCAAACACTGGCCACATCCTCACCCCTCCAATCTGCGAAAGTGATTCACATGGTAAAGAGAGACCTTTGCAGGTGTGACTGAGTATCTTGAGATGGGGAGATTATCCTATATTACCCAAGTAGGCCCTAATTGTAGTCGTAGGAACATTTATACAGGGTGGAATACTAGTCAGTCATAAGAAAAAAAAAATCTTGTAATTAGTGATCACAGGCTAAAACTGGAGGTCATTGTGTTAAGTGAAATAAGCCAGCACTGAAAGGACAAGGATTGCATGACCTCACTCTCGAGGTATCTAAAAACGGTTGATCTCATAGGCGCGGGGAGGCAAATGGAGCTTATCAGAGCCCAGGGCAGTAGGGAGAAGGGAGCGCAGAGGGAAGGCTGATCAATGTGTGCCCAGCTACAATCAGATAGGAGCGAGAGCTTCTGCTCTTCCACTGCAGATAACCACGAGGCTCCAAACTGGAAGAATGGATTCCCACTCTTTTTTAACCATTAAAAAATGCTGAGTAAAGCCAGACATGGTGGGACATGCCACGAATCCCAGCAGTATAGAGACCGAGGCAAGAGGATCATAAGGTCAAGGCTAGTTTGGGCTACAGATGGAGTTCAAGGCTATGCTGCATAGTGAGACCCCCACCAAAAACAAAGCAACAAGAACAAACCCCCCCCCCACCACCACCAAAAACAAAGCAACAAGAACAAACCCCACCACCACCACCACCAAAAACAAAGCAACAAGAACAAACCCCACCACCACCACCACCAAAAACAAAGCAACAAGAACAACAACAAACCCCACCACCAACAACAAAAAACAAAAGAGGTGGGGGGAGAAAAGAAATGATACATAGCTGAATATAAAGATACAGGCTTGTAATCCCAGCCCTGGGAAAGCTGAAGCAATTAGGTCAAGAGTGCAAGTTCAGCCTGGGCTATAGTGGGACTCAAGAAATGAGGAGGGGAAAAAAAAGAAGAAAACTAGCAAATATGAGGTTCTGTGATATATATACTGTGTATTTATATAATTTAATGCATCACATGATACATATCATATATAGGATAACACACTATGTAATATATAAGTATATATAATACATATCATATATAATATGTATGTAATTAATATACAATAGATATTACATATCAATACACTGGGATTTGAACTCAGAGTCTAGCAAAAGTGCTCTACCACTTGGGCCACAGCACCACTTTTGGCTTTTCCTACATATGTGGTGCTGAGGAATCAAACCCAGGGCTTCATGTATACGAGGCGAGCACTTTACCACTAGGCCACATTCCCAGCCCAACTCAGGGACTTTTTATCTAACTGGCCTTGAACACCTTCACCCTTCTAACCTCAGCCTCCCAAGTAGCTAGGATTATAGGCAAGAGCCACCATGCTGGGCTAGACACCTTGATTTCAGCCCTGAGAGGCTGATCTCGCGTGTGTGGGCTCTGGAACTGTGAGAGAATGCACTTGTTGACGGAAGCCACCCAGTATGTCGCCATTTATTACAGCAGCTGATGACACTTGAAGAGTGCCCACTGTGTGCTACGAACAGCCCCATGCGTTTCTCCACAGCAACGCGGGCGCATCTTGGCCCTAAACGTGCAGCCCCCATGGTCTGTGTTTGAATCCCAGCTTCATTAGTTACTACAGTGACCTTAAGCAAGTTATGAAGTTATGTAAGTTCTCCACAAACCTCAGTTTCCCCACTCACAAAAGAGGCCCAGGGTGGTGGCCCCCGAGGTGTGTTATGTGTGGAGCGGCAGAATGGATCATGACGATGAAATCAAGGCCTGGACTAGGAAGTGGTAAGAACTCGGTAAGTGCTAGCTACCGTGAGGTCTCGGGAGTCAAAGGAGCCAAGCACACTCGCCCGTTGGGACCTGGACCAGGCCCCTGGAATCCACAGGGAGGACAAGGCTCCCGCAAGGCCCATACAGAGAAAGACAGCAGGCTCCGGAGCCCAGGGAAGTCATTTCTTCCCTTAATTAGGCAATTTAAGTTCTTCATGTTGACCTCATTGCAGAAAAGGCAGAGGCCTGGGATTTCACTCGCTAATTCTACCTCTGTCCCTCCACGGCTCAGGAGGAGGCTCTGCACACTATCAACTTCAGGACGGAGCCACACCCAACTCGCCCCTGAGCAGCCCCCATCGCCTGCTCCCCGTGCTTCTGGGCATCCAGAAGCCCCCGGGCTTGGAACTCACTTCAACACACTGTGGCCAGCACCACTCCCGCCTGGCAGCCTGGGTGAAATACTACATTAGGGCGTTCGCTCCAATTCTGCGGTTATGATCTGGGCATGGTTGGTTTGTGCCTGTGAGTCTAGCTAGCTACCAGGAGGCTGAGGTCGGAAGCTCACAGTTCCACTTAAACACCTAAAAGCCGGAAGTGGAACTGTGCCTCAAGTGGTAGAGCGCCAACCTTGAGCAAAGAAGCCAAGCGAGAGCACCGAGGCCCTGTACCCGCATTTACACAACCCAACAAAAGGGCTATGACCAAAGTAGTAAAGAAGAAAGGAGGTTCACCAGGGGCAGTGGGGCAGATACCCAGAATCACCACAACTGGGGGGAAAAAAGGAGCAGAAAGGAGATTCCATTCCCTGGGCCCTACTGGAGGAAACCTGCCAACTCTGCAGTCCGAGTGATGTCACTGAGAGAAGCAAAGCGCCCAGGGGGGCCAGGCCTGGCATGGGCACCTGAGCGCGTAGGGGCTCACCGAGGGAGGAGGGCCAACCGGCACGCCCCCAGGCCTGCCCAGTCCCGGGGTTGGGGTCCGGCAGGGTCCGAGGGTGCCTGCTGCTGTCTGCTGCCGGGTGCTGGCGATCAGGCCTCCCTCCCTCATCCCAGCCCAGCAGGCTGCCCCCGGAGCCACCAGCGCCCCCTCCTCACTCCGGCGCACCCCGGGATCTCGCGCTGCTGGCAGCCCTAGCTCCCCAGGGGGTCGCCCCTCCGCCCCGCTGCGCCTCGCCAGCCCCGGAGCGCGGCGACACAGGCGCGGCCCGCCCCTGCTCCCCGGGAGGGAGGCCGGACCCGAGCACCCCCACGGGGCGCCGGCCCGGCTCCCCTCCGCCCTTCCCCGGCCACCCGTGCGGCTCCCCACCGCCGAGGGCCCCGACGCCGAGTCCTCCGGGGACCCCGCCCCCCCGGGACGCCGCTCCCGGGGCCTGGGGGCGCGCGCCACGGAACCGCTCCGATCCACCCGCGGGGCGCGGGCCCCCACCCGGGACGGGCGCCCCGCCCGACGCCCGGGCCCACTCCCCAGCCCCAGGCGCCTGCCCCGCCCCCGGCCGAGCCCCCAGCCGGGCGCCCCCGCGCGGGCCGCAGTCGCGCCCGGCCGCTCCCCCCCCCCCCGTCCCCCCGCCCCGTCCCCCCCCCCAGGTCGCGGGCGGCGGGGAGGGCGCGCCCTCCGAGGCCGGCGCGGGGCGGCGCGCGCCGGGGGCCGCGTCGGGCCGGCACTTACGCGCGGGCGCGGGGGAAGCCCATGGAGAGCAGCACGTCCAGGGCCGAGCCGTGCTTGACGGTGCCGGGGCGCTGGCGGCTCCTCCGCGGGGCGACTCTGCCGTACAGCTCCTCGCGCGCGGCCATGCCGGGCGGGCGCTGCTGGGGCGGCCGCGCGGAGCCGGGCTCAGCGGCCGGCCATCGCCGCGGGGACGGGCGCGGGGGCCCGGGGGCCCGGGCGGCCGGGCGGGGACCCGGGCCGGGGGGCGGCGCCCCGAGCGTCCCCCGCGCGGAGGCTGCGGCGCGGCCCGGCGCCGCCCCCGAAGCCCGACGCCCGCGGGCGGCTGCTGCGGGCCCCGCGCTCCGCCGGCCGGGCCCCGGCCCCAGCGCTGCGCCCGCGCCCGCCCCGCGTCCTCCGCCCGCCGCCGTCCGCGCGCCGCCGTCCCGGAACTCGCGATGAGTAATTTCTGAATGGATCAAAGGGGGAAAAGCGCCCGGTGGGCGGGGCCTGCCGCGCCGGCGCCCGGGCCCCGCCCCTCCCTTAAAGGGGCCGCGGCCGTCCTGCCCGGGAAGGCGTCCGGGCCGCCCCGCAGGGCGGGGGACTGTGGGACGGTGGGACGGTGGGACGGTGGGACGGTGGGACGGTGGGACGGTGGGACTGTGGCCGGCCGGGGGCTGCCCGGTAGCTGTGGGAAAGCCGGGCCTCTTACCTTTGGGGAGGAGCAGGGTGGAAGAAGAGAGAGGGATGAGGGAGGGAGGGGGGGAGGGGGAGAGAGAGAGAGGAGGAGGAGGAAGAAGAGGAAGAAGAAGAAGAAGAAGGAGAAGGAGAAGGAGAAGGAGAAGGAGAAGAAGAAGAAGAAGAAGAAGAGAGGAGGGGGGAGAGGAGAGACGAAGGGAGGAAGGAGGGGAGGGGAGGAGGAAGGCCTGGGAGCCCAAGGAGGAGGACAGAGAACCAGCTGGACCTAATTCTAGGAGTGGTTTTTTAGGGGGACTGAGCAGAAGGAACAAAAGAAGGAGACTGGACCAGCCAAGGGAGGCTGAGCCATGGCTGCAGGAACCATCAGACAGCTCATCATCACTGGGTCAGACAGCTCGCACCTTGTTCTAAGGAAAGAGGCACAAGCCACACTTGTCCTTCTAGCCAATTAGGAGGCTGAGATCTGAGAATCAAAGCCAGCCCAGGCAGGAAAGTCCATTATCTCTATGTGACCACACAAAAGCTGGAAGTTGACATGTGCTCAAGAGATAGAGCACCACCTCAAGTGAAGAAGCTGAGGGAGGGCCCTGAGTACCCTACAGTGCCTTTTATTGCACCTCTAATTGATTGATTGATAGCAAACACCAATAATGAAACCTACCAGTTACGGGGCTCTTTCTTTTGTGTGCCAAGCATTATGTTAAGCATAATAGAGACCTGACTCATTGACTGTTACAATAGCTCATAGAGTGTGTACCTGCCCCAGACCAGTTTCTAACTGAGAAAACTGCTCAGATGGCCTGGGGCCAACCTCGGAACTTACAAGGGAATAACTGCAGCTTTACTCACTGCAAGGCCCCAGACCAGCATGGTGCTTCTCCCTGACAGCCCCCCACAGCCTGACGTTTCCTCCATACGGGTGGATCGCAGCCCCAGGAGCATTGCGCAGTCGCTGGTACCTGAAACCACAGCCCCCCTCTGAGATCGGCAGAGGAGGCCTGGTGACCGGAACCTAAGGGGGGTAGCACTGCCTTGTAAGGCATCCAATGTTGTGAGCAGAGGAAATGATTTTAATGAATTTTCTGACATCCAGGGCCGGGGCGTCTTGGGTTCCTTCAGAAATACACCGGGGCACTTGGAACTGGAGAGATGAGCCGGCTGGAGCAGCAGCAACCGCAGAGCATTTCTGGGGAGGGCGGGGTAAAGAATGAGGACGTATTTGTTCGGGCTGCAGAGCCTAGGGGGATAGCCTAGAGACTGAGCTGAATGCAATCCTAGGAGCAAAAAGACCAGTGCAGACTAGGGAGACCATACCTGGTAGACGGAGTCTCTGGGGTGTTGTCTTCAGGAAAGCACGCTGGACACTACCCAATATTCTTTTCCCCAAATGTCTGGGCTTAAAGCCAAATCATCCAGATCCCAGGGACAAGAAAGTGATGTCTGTGGAAGCACTTTGTGACTCACAAAGCTCTGTACAAATAACAACCCAAACTTATTGAACATCTACTATATGCCAGTACTGGTCTTAGTGCTTTTTTTTTTGCTTTTGTTGTTGCTTATGTTTTGTTTCTGCTGGCACTAGGGCTTTAAGTCCAGGACTTGTTCTCTCCTTTGGCTTTCTCATCTAAGACTGCTGTTCTGCCACTTGAGCCACACCTCTGCTCTGGGATTTCCCTGGTTGTTTTGGAAATGGAGTCTTACAGCCTTTTCTGCCCAGGCTGACTTTGAGTCTTGATCATCAGGTCTCAGTCCCCTGAGTAGCAAGGATTACAGGTGTGAGCCACACAAATCCAGGTGCTGCCTGGATGGGTTTTGTTTTTGCTTAGTCCTCCATCATTCTTTCCCTACGTTGTCCTCACAATTGCTGGAGGTGTTTCTCTTGAAAGTCTGAGTTCATTGTCTCTCTCCTACCTTTAGGCAAAGGTGCAACCAAGAATACAATGAGTGTCTAAGTAGTGGCAGATCGCAGACAGCGCCAAGCAGGCTATTTTGTCTGGGACAGTGGGGGAAAGTCCCACAGTGGCACCTTTCAGCAGTACTTAACCTCCTCTGCAGTGGCTTCCATTGTTCTACCCTGGTCTGCAGAGCTGGCAATGAAGATGCATTGTGCTTTTGATTGTACTGAGTTTGGGAAGCCAAGAGGAGCTTTATAAACATCTCTATCACTGTGGTCCAGAGAGAGAAGAATGGCTGTGCATCTGGCGGGGACAGCACTGGGGAGGGGGGAGGAGGCCCCAGTGGAATTGACCCCCTAGCCTTCCCCTGCCCCCCCCCACCAAGGGAAGGCCAGCCGCCTCAGCCCCATGCCCCTCATGTCTGAACGGGCTCAGGACCACAGAGCCCTTTGACTGGGGATCGCAGTCACGTTCTCAGAATCGTCACCCCATGACCCTGGGGGAGCTTGGGATGGGCTTGGTTGATGACACTGGCATTCCTAAAGCGTGTCTGCCTTGCCCGGCCCTGCTGCAGGGAAGGACGGGGAGAGCTTTAGGAATGAGAAGGCGGGGAGGGGCTGGCGGCTGAACAACTCCCCATCATGCCCCATCCTTGGGGGAGACACTCTCCCCCAGGCCTCAGCCCCAGCTGCTGCCCCAAGGGCTCTGTCCCCACGTCAGCATAAAACAAGCAGCGTGGCATGAAATAAACTGTAAAAGCTAACATGGGGAGGGTACTCCTCTCGCAACTTCTCTCTCGTATCTGGAAGCGCCTGCCTAGGCAACCTAAGGGTAAGCTTAGCTGCGGGCTTGAACTCAGGGCCTCGCATTCTCGCTTAGCTTTTTTTGCTCAGGCCGGTGCTCTGCCGCTTGAGCCACAGCTCCACTTCCGGCGTTTTGATGATTCCTTGGCGATAAGATTCTTGCAGACATTTTTGCACAGGCTGGCTTAGAACCGCAGTCCTCAGATCTCAGCCTCCTCCGTAGCTAGGAGCCACTAGTGCCTTGCCTAATGCCAGCTTCCGTGTGTGAAACAATGTCATCAAGTTATCTTCCGTCTTCCTTTAGTAGAATGGAGGGCTCTCTGGCCTAGCCCGTTTGTTCTAAATTCTGACGAGTGGGGATTTTACACATCTACTGAGCCCCTAGTGATCTGTCATTGGCGGAGGCAGCCAACGCCATGCCAGCTCACCAGGACTGGGGGGCTCCCTGATGAAGAGATGATAATGAAGCCTCACCCAAATGTCTGCTCTGAGAGGCAATCTTCCCAACGTCCAAAGTCCAGGGTGGATCATGCCCCGGGTGGCTCTTTGCGATGGAAACCACCAAGTCAGCCAACTTCCTCCCCTCTGGGGATGCGGGGACAAACTACTGAAAACTAAAGAGCAAAATCAGTAAAGCGAGGAACAAGTTGCCCCCTTTCTCTCTTCTCTTCTTCCTTCCAAAAGCCCTGGAAGCAAGCAAAGAGCTGCTGGACCCCGGAGGACCGCGGTTGCATTGGCCCCGGCAGCTGCTGTAACACATGAGCACCAACGAAGGTGCGGATGGCACCGTATGCTGTCCAAGCCATCAAGTGCCGCAGCAGCGCCCTCAGCGGAGAACTCTGAGCTCAAGGCCTGGGGGAGTCGGGGCTCTCAGCCCAGGTCCCAGGAACAGCCCTGTCTCTCGCCTCTTCCAGGTTCTGGTGGGGGCTGTTCTGCCTTGGCTTGTGGCCACATCACTCTACCCTTCAGATTGTGTCTTGGGAAAGTGGCGCTGTGGATCAAAGTGGCAGAGCACTAGCCTTGAGTGAAAAAGCTCAGGGACAAGCGCCTAGGACCTGAGTTCAAGTCCCATGACTGACCAAAACAAAACAAAACAAAAAAAAGCTGTGGCGTGTCTGTCTATTCTGTCTTCACTCTGCTGTCTGTCTGAAATCCTCCTTTGGCTTTCCCTCATAAGGATGCGTGTGACTGCATTTAAGATTTGCTCAGATAATCAGAGATGTTTTTGTTTGGTTTTCGCCTCTAGAGATCCACATCTTTAAAGCAATCTGTTTTATTTTTCCGGATCAAGTAATATGTACAGATGCCAGCGATTGGGGGGGGAGAAGGCACACGTTCAGTAGCCCACTCCATTCGTATTCCTCAGTTCATCTGAGGCTGGGTAGACTTCAAGATCCAGGGGAAGGCAGATGGCAGGGGAGGGCAGGAAGTGAGGAAGGAATTATGCTTGCCCACTCCTCTTTGGAAATAAAAACCACTCCCAATTCCTTCTGCCCAGAGCCCTTCCTTCTGGCTCCCTGAGAGGCCGGGGCTGGCTCTACTGCCGTCCCTGCCCATGGCTCTGGGCGGCAGGCCTTTGGCTCTTCCGTAGCCGAGTCCTCCGCAGGTGATGTGCTTGACGGCACAAGGAGAGTCAGATTTTCCCGTGTGTTGCTCTTTTTCTCCAATCCACAATCCTCCCGTCCTCAGCCTGTGGTGTAGCGAGGATGACGGTCACGAGCCGCAGGTGCCTGGCTCTCCTCACCCCTCGCCCCACTGGCTGGACTGGCTCGGAGCCTGATCCCAACCTCCCTTCTCCACCTCTCGGTTTCCTGGGAGCGCGGGCAGGCGCCCATCCCAGGCAGGCGCCCGCCTCCGGTGCTCTGTGTCGGAAGCAGTGATTTCTCCGTGGATGGAGCCCCGCAAGGTCTGCCTGAGGGCTGTGCGCTGGAAATGGAGCCGCGGCGGTGGCGGCGGCGGGAGGCTGGCTGGGGGCAGACATAGACCAGGAAGAGAGGTGGTGTGTGTGTGTGTGTGTGTGTGTGTGTGTGTGTGTGTGCGTGTGTGTGTGCATGTGTTGGTGTTATGCTGGCTAATTAGAGATGAGCCCATTGGATTTGTCTACCCAGGCTGGCTTCGAACCTCCACCCTCAGATTTCAGCTTCTTCAGTAGTTAGGTTTGCAGGCAGGAGCCATGAGCACCCTGCGAGCTAGTCAGTGGCTTTAACCCTCTCTCTAGAGAAGGGAGGGCTCTGGATGCTTGCGGGTCTGTCTCTGATCGCCTTTGTTTCCCTTCCAGTGACTCACGCGCCCTCTTCCTCGGGGCAGTCTGCAGCTGGTGGTCAAGCTGACCACAGTGTCCCTCTGAGCTTATCTCCCGGAAGCTGGGGAAGCGGCGTGGCCACTCGGCACACTGGGCCGCTGGCTGTCACTCCTTCTCTTCTTTGCTGATCGCGTTTCCTGCCTGTGGCTCTGCGGGGTGGAGAGGAGCGCTCCAATGGTGTTCCAGGCCGCACGGCACTGTTAGGCTGGGTGGCCCAGTTCCTTCCCTAGATGGACTGACACGGCGCAAAAGCCAGCATTGCTCTCCAGGTCTGCATTCCGGCGTGTCACCTAGTGACATCGGTCTTGCCTCCCATTTTATCACCCTGCCTCCCGCGTGGACTGGGAACTAAGTCTGGACAGCACGAGGACTCTGAAAGTGACTTGTCACCAAATGTACAGTAGGTGATGTGCATGAATTGTTTCACTTAATCAAACCATTCCCCCCTGTGACTTATTATCTTCAATAATTTATAGCCAATGGCCCCTGGACAGCAGTTTTTCACTGGTTAGTTTCCTTTCTCCTCCGTGTGACCGGTAGTGTATGCTCGTGTTGAAATGACCTCCGGTTGAATCTGTTCAGAATTAAAGCAAGCCACTGTCAGCCACACACAAAGGAGGCCCCCACGACAGTCATCTGGGGCACCTCTGCCGCACCCGTCAGCAGCACCCCAGTCCGTATGGGACTGGAATTGTGTCTCCAGGGCATCTGAAAGCGCATCGAAGATGCTACCAGCGCAGTTTTATTTTAAAAAGAGATACGGTGCATCTTCTGTTCTGAAACACACACAAAAAAATGGGCTGGATGTGTAGCTCAGGCGTGCACAAGTGTGAGCCACTGGCACCCGGCTGGTCGTCAATAATGCTGAAACGAAACCACACATCCATTTGCGCATCCCTTCGTTCTCAAGTTAATCCGTGCAGGAGAGAACAGGAAGCTGGGCAGGCAGGGCCCCGCCACAGTCACCGCGGCCAGCCCTGGGGACTCACCCCTGTCCTTTCCCAGGTAGGATGGAGCGCCTCCTGCGAGGGGGCACCCCCGTGGCCCCCACTTCTGGCCCAGGCCATCGCCTCGGTGCCGGGTGAGCCCACCTTGAGGGTCAGCCTGTCCTCTGTAAGAGCTCAGCCTCCAGGGACTCCTCCAGCACGCATCGCTAGAGTCCTACAAGCCCCCGGGGCCGGAAGGGAGACGCAGGTGTCTTCAGAAGAAGGTGGGGTGCCTCGAGCCTTGCCAGGACCCTGGGGACAGTGGTGACCTGGGCTGCCCCACGGTAGGAAGCCACGGTCAAGGCCAGCTTCACGGTGACTTGGGACGAGCCGTGTCCTGCCTCCCGGGGTCCCGACGCCCCTGGGAGCCCCGTGGGATGGGAGTCGGGGAAAGGGGAACCTGAGCAGGCGCAGGGAAAGACAGAGACGAGCTTGCTGCGCTCTACTCCATCGCACCAACTGGAGGCCGGCCCGTTCTCACGCCGGAGGAGAGCCGGGCATGCGCCCACGGAGGGAAAGGAAGGCGCTGGCCTGAAATGCTGGAATCTTCCACCCTCCCGCGCCATCGCAGAGGACGAGGCCGGCTCAGAGCCCCCACCGCGGCCCCTCGTGTTCTTCTGAAGGGGCTACAGGGCTCCCAGGCGCCTGGCGGGCGAGGGCCAGAAGTGGAGAGCAGCCTCCCTGGGGCCGCGGCAGCTCCTTCCCCAGAGGCGGGGATTCTTGGGGGGGCGGGGGGGTGAGCGCAGCAGGAAGCTGGAGCAGAGAATGAGCTGCATGGTGGGCCCCCCCCCCCGCCTCAGGGTGCTGGGGACCCGTTCCAAGTCCACACCTGCGCCTTTGGCAGGGGCTGTGGCGGGCCACGTGGCAGCCCTGGAATCTTCACCTAGGGAGCAGAGCACCCCACTAGAAAGCTCAGGCTGCCACCCGCCCATTCCTTCCAGACATCTCCAATGCACACACACAGGTGCCCTCTGCCCCCTCCCTCCCTCCCTCCTTCCCCTTCCTTGCTCTCTCTCGCTTCCTTTTCTTCTTCTCTCTCAATCTGCCCCTCCCACTTGTATCTGGATCTGAACTCAGAGCCTCGTGAACGCTACTACGGCAGGCTCTGTACCGTGTGAGCCATGCCCCAGCCTCTACCGAGAGATTCTGCATCTGAGTGGGCACCAACGCCCACTGGTAGGTGGGTGCCCACTGCCCTTCCCCCCCCCCCAGCAAGCTGGCTGCATAGCCCCTCAGCACTTACTGACTTCTGATGCTCTTCTTGAGGCGAGGTTAGACTGGAGGCGAGGAGGGAGCTGGGGGTGGAGAGGAAGGCGCAAAGGCTGGAGGCGGGATTTTTACCCTCGATTCAGCCTTCATCTCCAGCATACCACAAGGAGGATGGGGAGGGAAAGGAAAGAGAAGAGGAGAAGGGGGAGGAGGGGGAGGAGGAGGGGGAGGGGGAGGAGGAGGAGGGGGAGGAGAAGGGGGAGGAGGGGGAGGAAAAGGGTTGTTTTGATACTCCAGTTCTATGTGTTCTTTCTCCCATCGAGGTGTGCAAGGCATTGTTCTAAACACCGAGCGAGCTTTATACAGTAGTAGACAAACAAGTCTTCTACCAATTTGAACACAGACTGAATATTTATTAATTTTTAAAAGTTATGATCTTTTCAGGCCTGGCAATGGTATTGTGGTTATGTTTGAGGGGGTTTCGCGTTTTCTAGAACTACGTACTGAAAAACTTTATGCAGGATCTGCCATGCTACTTGGGAATCACGTGATCTCGCGGAGCCGGGCACTGGCGGCTGGCTCGTGTAACCCTAGCTACTCAGGAGGCTGACATCAGGAGGTTCAAAGCCTCCCTGGGCAGGAAAGGCTGTTAAGGCTCTTATCTCCAAGTAATGACCAGGAAGTCAGGAGTGGCTCAAGTGGTAGAGCGCTTTCCTTGAGTGGACAAAGCTCAGGGACATGGGCCAGGCCCTCAGTTCGAGCCCTAGTACTGGAGAATGCACGCACACACACACACACACACGCACACGCATGTATACATGTGTGTGAGGAACTCGGAGGATGTGAATTATTGCCTTCAGAACCAGAACACCCAGCAGGCTACGTTCCGCACCAGCGGCCTTCGCGCTCAGCCCCACCGAGGAGACGGCTCTGCGGGCCCCACGCAGAGCCCTGGCCTCCGCGGCTTCCCCAGGGCCGAGGCTCAGAGCCCAGCCTTCACCGGAAGGCGCTGCCCGTCAGCCGGAACCAGGGCCAAGTGGGGTGGCCAGGCCCGGCGCCACCCGCTCCGCCCAAGCCTGGGCGGGTCGCTGGACTCGCTTCGGGTCCTTGACGTCGAGTCTGGCTTGCGGTCTTGTTTGTGCTCTGCCTCCTGTTTTCGGGTCAGATTACATCTAGTAAACAACCAACCTCCAAGATGAAAAAAGCAGCGTTTCCTGTTTAGAAAGCGGAGCCCATCTGGTTCTCATTGGACTCCCGTCTCTGGGAGCCTGGGCTGCTCTGCCCTCCGGCCCGGGACCTCCAGCTCAGCTGCGGATGCGGTGGCCGCGCAGGACCAGCCTCACGTTAGGCAGAGGCGGGCCGGGGGCGGAAGCGCCCTGTTTCCGCTCGCAGTGGGTGTCCTGGAGGTTTACTTGATGGTTGTTGTTTTTTTCCATGAAAATGAAGTGTCTGTACTTAATCTAAAAACACCAAGTCTACATAAAAGTCCAAAATCACTGCTGCTGAAACAAGCATTGTTTTCCTGAAGACAACACAAGTCCGTATCTTAATTCCTTACGAAGAGACCTTGTAAATGTGAGCGGCAGCCAACGGTAGGCTTTGAGAGCACTTGGTTAAAATGCGATTTTAAAGGGCGGTGCTGGAGACAGCCTCTGTACAGGCCCGCTTGCCTCCGGGGACCCAGGAGTGGGTCATCCTTTAGAAATCGTCTCTTTGTTCCTCTAGTCTGGTGTTGTAGGTCCCTCTTGTGTTGGTTGTTAAAATTGTCTTGTTTCTGTTCCCAGAACCAGGACGACTGAAATCAGTAACTGAGTTCCTAATATACTGTAACCATGTCCCCCTCTTCCTCTCCATCAAGACCACCATTGTCTTCATCACCACCACCATCATCAATCCACCACCACCACCACCATCATCATCAATCTACTACCATCATCATCAATTTACCACCATCATCACCAATCCACCACCACCACCACCACCACCAATCTACCACCATCACCACCACCATCATCATCAATATACCACCATCACCAGTCCATCACCACCATCACCAATCCACTACCATCACCAACCCATCACCACCATCATCACCATCATCACCATCACCACCACCATCATCATCAATACACCACCATCACCAACCCACCACCGTCACCAATCCGCCATTACCACCACCATCATCACCAATCCACCACCATCATCATCAATCCACCACCATCATCACCAATCCATCACCACCATCACCAATCTACCACCATCACCACCACCAATATATCACCACCACCAATCCACTACCACTACCAATCCATCACCAATCCACCACACCATCACCACCATCACCAATCCATCACCAATCCACCACCACCATCACCAGTCCATCACCACCATCACCAATCTACCACCACCACCACCACCATCATCATCAATATACCACCATCACCAATCTACCACCACCATCACCAATCCACCACCACCATCACCAATCCACCACCACCATCACCAGTCTACTACCACCATCATCAATCCATCACCATCATCATCATCATCATCACCATCAATCCACCACCATCATTGTCACTACCACTATCATCACCATCAATGCCATCATCACCACCAACACTGTCATCATCATCATCAACACCACTACCATCATCAATCCACCATCATCATCACCATTACCACCATCACTGTTACCACGGCCATCACCACCACCACCACCACCACCACCACTATCACCATCACTGTTACCACGACCATCACTACCGCCGCCACTATCATCATCACCATCACCACCACCACCATCATCACCACCACCACCACCACTGTCACCACCATCACCACCACCACCATCATCACCACCACCACCGTCACTACCGTCACCACCACCACCACCACCATCACCAATCTACCACCGTCACCATCACCACCACCACCACCACCACCACCATCACCATCACCACCACCACCACCGTCACCACGGTTCCGCTCTTACCACCATTGCCATGGATGCCCAGGTTGCAGGTGGTTAGGCGGAGTGAACTTTTTCCCTCTCCACCGTGTTCCCTTGGTCAGGTAGCTTACTGCCTTGTGTGTCAGTTTCTACACCAAGATGAGGTGACAACCAAGCTTTCCTAGCTACTTTCAGGATGAAAAAAATGCATCATGTATACCAAATGTCTGATGATGTACTGAAGATATTCAGCTTTTCCTGTTTGTTTCTTTTTCTAGGGAAGACAAATTCTTGGGAAGGGTGGAGATTTGTAATTGAGGCAAATTGGATATGCTGTGAATTCATCAAAGGGCTGAGTAATTGCTAAGATGCTTACATGATGGTGAAACTGCTCACTTCTGACCTTCCTTCCTTCCTTCCTTCCTTCCTTCCTTCCTTCCTTCCTTCCTTCCTTCCTTCCTTCCTTCCTTCCCTCCTTCCCTCCCTCCCTTCCTCCCTCCCTCCTTCCCTTCCTTTCCGGAGTGGGGTCCTGCCACGAAGCCCATGCTGGCCTTGAACCTGGAACACTCCTGCCTCAGCCTGTTGGGCTGGCATGCATTCACCACCACTTCCGTCTTCCTGACAGTACAGACCCTTCTTTCCTAGTGGAGAAGGCGGGAGGCCCTGGCTTCCTCTTTGGTGACATCTGGGAAGTGCTTGCTTCTTCTCTCCTGCCTGTGGCGATCCTCACATCCAGACGGAAACACGTTTTACTGAGAGTAGCCAGGACAGGTGTGTGCACGCAGTATCCACAAGGGCCACACCGTGGTGTCTTTCCTTAAACTTGTGACGTGGGTGGTAGGGGCCCAGCCCAGCACACAGACGCTTGGTAAGGAGAAATCCTTTGCCTACACAGTGCACAGGAGAGGGAGGACTGGGCTCGCCACACAGCCGGTGTCCAGGTCTTGTTTATTATACTGCCTGAGGCGGGCACGCCATCTCCCCTGGACAAAGCCGAGCCGTGCCCTCAGCTCTGAGCTCGCTTAGGGTCTGGACTGGGTTCTTTTTGCCTGCCATTCTCGAACCCCCTTTCCTCTTGCGTTTCGTGTTGCTTTCCCTCAGTTCCACACATGCCGTTCACGCGCCGCTGGGCTCTTCCGCTTTTAAAGGAGCTGGGTCTGGGGACTGGGGTGGCCAGGTGTGGCACTGTGGCTAACCTTCCCGCGTTGCCTGGGACACAGAGACGTGGCACACCGCGGCACACGCGGAAGCGTGCCCACACCCCAACAGCGCTGGCCCGGCCCGCAGTGTACCTGCAACGCTTGGGATGGGGCTCTCGTTACCATGGCAACGGAGACAACAAACTGGGTTCTCTGAAATCCTCTCCTCACACACTATTTATCGTCTGTAGACAATGCTGGCTCTTTACTTGTAAGTGAGGACCCCCCAACCCCCCAAGGGCTGTACGCTGATGGATTTGGCCTGGCCATCCGAACTCCAAACACCAATCATCTGGGTGGGGTGTTGGGTTGGCTCTCTGAGACTTTGAGTTCTCCTTATAGCCAGGGTATCCTTGATGTTCACAAAGGTCAAAGAGGAGAAAAGAAAGTGTAAAAGTCTGGGGCTGGGGTTGGCAGTATTGTTCTAGAACTTTCTACTGGTCACAGCAGGACACAAGACTAGAGCTGAGAAAATGAGAACTATATTGTAACCTGTGTGTGTGTGTGTGTGTGTGTGTGTGTGTGTGCGTGTGTGCGTGCTTGAACTCAGCGTCTGGGTGCTGTCCCTGAGTTCTTTCACTCAAGGCCGGCGTTCTACCACTTGAGCCACAGCTCCACTTTCAGTTTCTTTGTGGTAAATTGGGAAATAAGAATTTCATGGACTTTTTATTGCCTGGGGTTGGCTTTGAACTTAAGTTTCCAGGTTCTTGAGTTGTTAGGATTACAGGCCACTGTCAGCCACTGGTGCCTGGCAGTTCTTTAATGTATTTTAAAAATATGTATTTGACCCGAGATTATGCTCGTTCTAATCTGGTAGCGAGGTTGGGGAAGGGCCGTGGGGTTGGTGGCTCTTCCCAGCGGGAGGCTGTGGATTTCAGCTCCTGGAAAGAACGTGGCTCTCTCCTTCTGTGCACGATTCCAGCAGGGTGTAAGAGGCACACATCCAAAAGAGCAGTCTGCTTGCCAGAGGCACACGTGCGTGCGTGCGTGCGTGCGTGTGTGTGTGTGTGTGTGTGTGTGTGTGTGCAGGAACATACAGCTCAACACAACTGCTGCACAGAGAGGAAAACAGCATCTGCCAGCCCTCCACGCGGCCTCCTGGCTGTCCCCGGGTCCGAGGCCTCCCGCAGTCCACGCCCCCCTCCCCCAGCCCCCCTCCCTGCAGCAGCCCCCACCCATTCCACCAACACCCACAGGACTGAAGAAGAACGGGGCCTGCAGCAACCATCCTACGTGAGAGCCGATTTATGTTCGAGCAGAAGATGAAAAATACCGGCACCAGCCTTCGAATGCTGACCCTTTCACCGATGCTGACATCTTCAAAGAGGGGTTTTCGTGTGTTTGTTTTTAAATCCAGGCCGTTTAACCAAGGAAATCTGCCGTCCTTATGAAACCTAGGCACATCAGTGTTCCTTGGTAGTGGAAGCCGTGTAACAGAAACCTTCACCAAATATAGTTTATGTATTTGTTATATTTGAAGGACTAAGTGAAGCACAAAAGTTGGAAATCTTTTACTGGGTTCTTACATTTATTTTAAAAAAAATGAGGCCCCTTCCTGAATGTAGAAAACAAATGAAGTCTTATATTCTGTATCCCCAGGATTGTTTTGCTGTTCAGAATTGCTTTGACTATTTGGGGTCTTTCATGCTTCAATGTGAATTTTAGGAATTGTATTCCTATTTCCGTGAAGAACAGTATTGGGGTTATGTGTGTATTATTCAGTACTGAGGCTCAGTACTGAACTCCGAGCCTAGGCACTGAACCTTAGCATGTTTGCTCAAGACTTGTGCTCTACCACTTGAGCCACAGCTCTACTTCTAGATTTTTGGTGGTAAATTGGAGGTGAGTCTCTTACTTGGTTACTTTTCTCCAAGATTTGTTGTTTTTAATCGCAAAGGCATTTTTCTTCCTTAGTAAAGTTTGTTCCTGGATATTTGGTTTGTGAGGCTATTATGAATGGGATTATTTTCCCTATTTCTCATCCCATTCATGTTGGCACATAGAAAAGTGACTGTTTTTGTGTGTATTAATTGTCTTCTGCTACTTTGTCAAACTGTTCATTAGATTTAAGAGCTTTTGTCTTTCGGCAAAATCTTCAGAGCTTTTTAAGTATAGAACATTTTCAGATTTCCTCTGTTGTGTATGATGTTGACTATAGGTTTATCCTGTATACCCTTTGTTATGTTGAATGAAGTTCCTTCCCTTCCTGGTCTCTTCAGTGCTTTTATTATGAAGGGATGTTGGATTTGGTCATAAGATTTTTCTTCATTTATTGAGATAATTATGTGAGTTTGTCTTTTATTCTGATTATGTGCTATATTATGTGTGTTGCTCTGCATATATTGAACCATCCTTGCATCCCTGGAAAGAAATGTGCGTGCGTGTGTGTGTGTGTGTGTGTGTGTGTGTGTGTGTGTGTGTGTGTGTTCTGTTACTGGGGCTTGAACTCAGGGCCTGGATGCTGTTTCTTAGCTTTGTTTTGCTCAAGGCTGGTACTCTACCATTTGAGCCACAGCTGTATTTCTGGCTTTTTTGGCTGGCTAATTGGAGATGAGCCTCACAGACTTTCTTGCCTGGGTTGCCTTTGAACTGTGCTCCTCAGGTCTCAGCTTCCTGAGTAGCTAGGATGACAGGTGTAAACCACCCACCACCCAGCGTCTTTTCAATTCTTTTAGGGCTCTTTTGTTTGCACTTGACCATGTTATCCTGCCCTGCTGAGCCCTTCTGTAGTCCAGCCCAGCTGGACCACCCTGGCCCCAGAGCTGCCTGGGACAGGCTTATTATGTGTGCTGAATCCTGACGTTTTAGGTTGATTGCAAGACTCTTTGAGTGAGCCTAACAAACCATTATGTGATGTTCCTGCAATCCATACACCTTGGAGAGTTCTTCTTTTGCGAGCATTGTAGTCTCTGATGAAAGACCTCTGCTGGACCCGGGCTTTCCTGGGACACACAGAGGCACACTGAGAGGAGACCCGCAGGCAGCACACACGCTGTGTTTTTCGATTTTGTTTGGCTCTCAACTCCGCCTCCACCCCCAGTGGAAGTGACTCATGTGTGCTGCTGCCGTCCTGTTCAACTGTATTTTGTGTGTGAGAAAATTTGTTTTTCAAGTCAGCCCATTGTTATCATTGGTCATGAAAATATTGGCTTATGATTGTGCGTGCATGTGTGTGTATGTGTGTGTGTGGTGTGTATGTGTGGTGTGTACGTGGTATGTGTGTATATATGTATATGTGTGTGGTCTATATGTGTATATGGTATGTATATGTGCGTGTGGTGTGTATGTGTGTGCTATGTATGTATATGTGTGTGGTCTATATGTGTATGTGTGTGGTGTGTATGTGTATGTATGTATGTGGTATGTATGCGTGTGTATGTGTGCATGTGTATGTATGTATGTGTGTGGTGTGTATGTATGTGTGGTGTATATGTGTATGTATGTATGTGTGTGGTGTGTATGTGTATGTATGTATGTGTATATGTGTGTGGTATGTGTGTGTGTGCTGTGTATGTATGTATGTGTGTGGTGTGTATATGTGTGGTATGTGTGTATATGTATGTGGTCTATATGTGTATGTGTGTGGTGTGTATGTGTATGTATGTATGTA
Source organism: Perognathus longimembris pacificus (assembly GCF_023159225.1). Lineage (NCBI taxonomy): Eukaryota > Metazoa > Chordata > Mammalia > Rodentia > Heteromyidae > Perognathus > Perognathus longimembris. The sequence continues at coordinate 119,586,744 of NC_063163.1, read as the reverse complement.
TGTGTGTGGTGTGTATGTATGTATGTGTGTGGTGTGTATGTGTATGTATGTATGTGTGTATGTATGTGTATATGTGTGTGTGGTGTGTATGTGTATGTATGTGTGTGCTGTGTATATGTGTGGTATGTGTGTATATGTATGTGGTCTATATGTGTATGTGTGTGGTGTGTATGTATGTATGTGTGTGTGGTGTGTATGTGTATGTATGTATGTGTATGTGTATATGTGTGTGTGTAAGTGTGTGCGTGTGTGGTATGTTCCTGGGAGTGGAACCCACGCACTGGCACAAGCTTGGCACAGCTTTGCCAATGAGCTGCAGCCCAGGCCTGTACAAGCTTTTTTTCTTTTTTTTCTTTTTGGTGCTGGTATTGAGGCTTGAACTAAGGGCCTGAGTGCTGTCCTCTCGCTTTTTCACTCAACGTTGGTGCTTTACCACGTGAGCCACGGCTCCACCTCCTGCTTTTTGGTGGTTCATTGGAGAAGAATGTCGCATGGAATTGTCTGTCCCGGCTGGCTTTGAACTGTGACCCTCAGCTCTCCGCCTCCGGAAGAGCTAGGCTTACAGGCAGACGGGGGCCACTGGCGCCCAGGCAGGGCGGCCTTTAAGATCCTCACGCCTGGCTGCCGGCTCTGCAGACCCAGGGCGGACACCCGGACAGTGACCGCCGCGGCTCAGGCCTCTCGTGACTGAAGGAAGGAGAAGGAAAATTCCACTCTGTTTAAAATTAGGTTCCGGCAGTCTGCTTCTGCCCCCCTCACTGGCAGCTCCCTCCGCCCTCCTGTCCTCCACCTGCTACCCAATTAACACCCAATTACACCCAACACCTGCCGGCAGCCAGGGCTGGCTGCCTCCCAGCTCCCTCCCGCTCCCCACTCCCCAACCCAGAGCCCAGGCCACCGCCGGCCACGCAGGTGCTCGCCTGCGGGAAGCTTTGCGGGTTGCTGAGCTTTTCCCGGGACAAGAAATGAATGTGGTAATGAATGCGAAAGTCTTTGCAGAACCATCTCTTCTGGGCCGGGATGCTCTTTGCAAAAATAACTGTGGTGTGTGTGTGTGTGTGTGTGTGTGTGTGTGTGTGTGTGTGTGTGTGGTGTGTGTGTGGTGTGTGTGTGGTGTGTGTCATGTGCATGTGTGTGGTGCATGCATGCGTGTGTTTGTGTATGTATATGTTTATGTGTACCTGGTGTGTGTATGTGTTTGGTGTATGTGTGTGTGTATGTGCGTGTGTAATTGTGTGTATGGCATCCTGGTGTGGAGTACTACTTTAGTTCGTTGGAGGGGGAAGAGCAACCCTGGGGTGGGGGAGGTAAGACAGACCCGGAGGTGACACTGGACTGCCTTCCTGGGAAGGGGAAGTTCAGTGTCCTCAGCCTTGGGAATCTTGCGTCTCTCCTTCTTCACGTTGAGGTCCAGGAGAGTGAGAGCCGGGGGTGGGGGGGGAGTTTGCTCTTCTCCCAGGGTGGACACACCAGCCCCTGGAAGGCCGCGCCATGCCACCTCACCGTGTGGTTCCAGCAATTGCTTTTGTGGAGCTGTGTCTGTGTCCATGGGGGGGGGGGGAGGGGGGAGGGAACTGGCATGGTCCTCCCCACTAGCCAGCACCTCGGATGGGGGCCTGGGAGGGGGCCAGGCACCAGGGCTTCTGAAAGACCTCACGTGCTTTCCTTTTCTCCCTCCTCTTCCTCTCCACTTCCTCCCCCTCCTCTTCTTTTTCCTCTTCCTCCTCTTCCTCTTTCTTCCTTCCCCTCTCTCTCCTTCCTGGTTTCCGCACAGTCTTCCTGGGCTGCCTTTGCATGGCGGGCTCCCTAGTAGCTGGGAATACAGATGTGCTGCTGCTGGTGCAGGGCCGAGACCCCTCCCCCCGCCCCCACCTTTTGTGGTGGTTCTTGGTGTTTTCTATGAGCTCAGTAACTCAGCTCACTTGATCTCATGAGTGCCAATGGTAAGGCTTCTGGGTGATTCATCTAGGAATGGCTTCAAGTTCAAGTTCACCACCTGGGCTCCTCCGTTCTTCCCCTCTATTTGCATGCAAATAAGTTTGTCAGAGCTTCCTGCTGAAACCCTCCCGAGGCTGGCTGTTCTGCAAGAGGATTTTTAGAATGCTTGCATTTTGCCCTTGGAAGGATGAATTCCCAGCTGATTATTCCCGGGAGATTTCCTCCTGCAGCCTCCCGCAGCCCCGCCCCCCCCCCAACTGCTGCTTCTCACATGGCTCCAGTGCTTTCTTCCTGACTCAGCGGCGGTTTAACTGTTTCGTGAGCACGTGAGTGCCCCCGCACACTGGAACTTTCTTCGCTGTCCTGGGCAGGGAGTGGTTTTTCCTGTGTCTCCCAGGTCCCTCTGCGGCTGACCTTTCTCCTACCCAGCACCCACTCACCCCTACTTCCCTCTTAGCGAACTCAGTTTGTGTTCAAGACAGACATGGACGCAGGCTGGCGCCCCTGGCTCGCGCCTGTCACCTGAGCTGCCCAGGAGGCTGAGGTGTGAGGATCTCAAAGCCAGCATCGGCAGGGAAGTCTGTGAAACGTACCTAAAAGTAACCGCCCAAAAGCCAGAAGTGGAAGTGTGACTCAAGCAGTAGAGGACCAATCTTGAGTGACAAAGAGAAGAGACCATGCCCAGGCCCTGAGTTCAAGCCCCAGTTTGGGCCCAAAGAACAAGCAAACAAAAACCCAAAAGGAAGGACAACAAAGAGAGACAACGGGTGAGTGAAGGAGGGGTGGGATTGTCTGTGATTCCTCATAAACATGTGTGGAAACATCACAGTGAAACACCCATCCTACAACTAGTACATGCTAACTAAAAAAACAACAACAAAAAGATCAAACATTCACTGGAGAGTCATGGATCGGCTCAGGTTTTCTTCATGGTGAGGTTTTTGGACAGCATTGATTTAATAAAGTGATTGTGAATCTTTTGGCTAAATAATAGTGAGGTCAGGCTGGGAATGTGGCCTAGTGGTACAGTGCTTGCCTAGCATGCGTGGAGCCCTGGGTTCAATTCCCCAGCACCACATATATAGAAAAGGCCAGAAGTGGCGCTGTGGCTCAAGTGGCAGAGTGCTAGCCTTGAGCAAAAGGAGCTCAGGCCCTGCGTCTAAGACCCAGGACTGGCAAAAAGGAAAAGTAATACTAGTGAGGTCATGGGATAATTCTTTGGTTAATGGCCTTTCATAATATTAATTCAAATTGCAAGGTGGTGTCAGGCAGAAGGCCGTGACTGAGCCCGTGTGTAGACTGACCACTTGGTTGGGGCTGGACGCCTGGGTGTTTCCTGCTCAGAAACAGAGGAGTTGCACAAAATAAAGGCCTCTGAGAGGCGGGCCAGCCTCTCCGGAGAAGCCTAAGGAAACCCTGCTGGGTTCCATCCAGGAATAGTGGGCGCCACCAGGGGGCGGTGCAGCCCCTCTGCGCCTCCGGGGGACGCCTTCTTCCTGAGCATCCAAGTCCTTTATCCTTCCAGGACGGCTCTGTGTCTCGGTTCCTACACCGCCCAAACCTTTGAGGAGACCATTCTTTCTTGGGGGCAGGAGTGTAAGAGGGGGAACCCTTAAAGGAAAAGGAAAGATTTATTTCTAGGATCAACTGGGGATTTCTGCCCAAGGCGAATGCAGAGTGAGCCACGGCTGGGGAAAGTCACTCGTGGAGCTGCTCTGCCATCTGGTGGACGCCCCGCGCCTTGCACCTTGAGAACTGTTGGGGTGGGGATGGGGTGTCCGCGTTTTGTGAATCTTAAAGCTAAGGAAGAGAGCAAGCAATCGAATCAGCAACACAGAACTCCACAAAACCCTGAAATACATACATAGAGATAGCACAAGCTTTCCATAAAAAACTGCAGATCAAATTAAAAAAATAGATGTTTTCTATCACCTACTTTTAAAGGGTAGTAACTCATACCAGGTGTGGTGTTGCAGCCTGTAATCCTAGCACTAAAGAGGCACAGGCAGGTCTATTGTGAGTCCCAGGGTCAGCCTGGGCTACGTAATGAGCCTGGAACTGCCATCTCAGAAGCGCTGAAATGTTACGTATAGAAGTGAAAGGGAATATCAAAATCGAGAGACAACGGATAAAAAGACAATCCGTTCAAAAAGCAACACTTACAAAACCATTTGGTGTAAACCAACTGAACAATTCACGGGGAGAGAGGGCAAGGGGGAGGGGGAAGGGGGGAATGAGGGAGGAGGTAACAAATAGTACAAGAAATGTACCCATGGCCTTACGTATGAAACTGTAACCCGTCTGTACATCACTTTGACAATAAATGAGTAACTATAAATTAAAAAATGTTACATATATAAATGTTTTATGTATGTACATATTTGCATCTATAAATGTTATAACGTAGATATGTATGTATACATTCACACATATATACATACATACATACATATATATATCAACATCTGGTACTACCCTAAGAATTGCTATTGGAGACGCCTAGGTGTGAAATACTTCATGCAGATATTTCACAAATATCTAGGGGCTCTGCAACATTGCAGCGGAGACTTGGAGGTAAACGCATACATTGGAAGTGGTTCTTTTTCCTCTTTTCATGGTTGCACAGGGATGGAAGGGGTCTCGTTGTGCTGATTTCCTAGGCACACGCAGTGCCGTCTGCACAAACGCTCCTCAAATGCCCTTTGATGCCATCCATTTCAAACACTAGTTAATGGGTTTTATTATTCCACTTTTTTTTTTAGCTCCAGTCCTGAGGTTTGAGTTCAGGGTCTGAGTGCTGTTCCGGAGCTCATTTCTCAAGGTTACTGCTCTACCATTTGAGCCACAGTTCCGTTTCTGGCCCTTTGGTGGCTCACTGGAGATAAGAATCTCATGGACTTTCCTGCCTGGGCTGGCTTTGAACTACTATCCTCAGATCTCAGCCTCCTGAGTAGCTAACATCAGAAGACCGAGCTACTGGTGCCCAGCTCGCCTCCAGCGCGAGGGTTATTTGCGCCAAGTTTTTTTGTGTGCTCCCAGCTCGCGCATTTTTGCCGTACAGGAAACGCTGAGTTTGCGTGGTAGCTCCCTAGGGTTTAAGGTGGCCCTCGGGAGTTGCTGTGACGTCTGGATCTCCTGCTTCCCACCATCGGGAACCTTCGAATGTCCTGCCCTTGTGCATTCCCTGATTCATCTTTTCACAAACGCTTTATTTTAAATGCAGGTTTTCATTAGAAGTCCTTGTTGGATGCTTTGACCAAGTTGCTTGGGGTCCAGTGGTCTTTTCCTGCGAAAGAAGACCCAAGGCCCATCTGGTGTGGTGGGCTTGTGGTGGCCCAGCCCCGGGGGGGGGCTCGCGGGGGGGGGGGCTCCGTGGCCCGCCAGCGGGTCCCAGCGGTCCTGTCCATTCTCGGCCTCGCTCAGGCCTAACATCAAGCTCGTTTGACAGTGTCAGCATCTTTTGCCAGAAGTTTCTGCAAGTTTCCCCACTTTCTTCCACTCGGTTATTTTACCGTACTGAGAAGCACGTGTGTTCCTGAGCCTCAGAACGTGTCAGAATTCGTGATGATCTTGTCAGTCCTTTCGGAAGAGCTGATGGCAGTTTTCAAATACCCAACCTCAAGAAGGGGATGATGAGCCATCATCGATTCACCTGTCTTTCATCTACCTACCTATCTGCCTATCAGTCTGTCATCCATCGATCTACCTACCTATCTACTATCTACCCGTCTGTCTACCTGCCCATCTGCCTGTCTGTCTATAGGCAGGGCTGCTGTCAGCCTCCCTTCAAGCTCGTGATCCTCGGGCCTCAGCCCCACAAGTGCTGGGGTTATAGATGTGTACTTTTACACCCAGCTGCTTTATTTTATTTATTTATTTATTTACTTTGCCAGTCCTGGGGCTTGGACTCAGGACCCGAGCACTGTCCCTGGCTTCCTTTTGCTCAAGGCTAGCACTCTGCCACTTGAGCCACAGCGCCACCTCTGGCTGTTTTCTGTGTATGTGGTGCTGGGGAATTGAACCTAGGGCCTCATGTATACGAGGCGAGCGCTCTTGCCACTAGGCCATATCCCCAGCCCCCCAGCTGCTTTATTTTTGAGTAAATTGTTCAGAGAGAATATAGGTTGACTTAAAAAGGAAATAAGAGGAAGGCATAAATTGTATATAAAATTCTTCTTAGTAAATCACATCCCAACTGAATATTGGAGTCATCTATTGCTATACTAATTACAAACTTTCGGAAGGAGAACGTGCATGTCCATTTATTTCTTTATATATAATAATTCTATATGCATATGATGTTTTCACCTGGTACCGGGGCAGACTTGAACTCAGGGCATGTCTTGCTTGCTCACAGCTGGGATCTATGACTTGAGCCATGTCGCCAGCAGCGCTTTTATGCCAGTTCATTGGAAATGGCGTGTCAGGTTTCTGCACGACTAGCTTTGTGCCGCGGTCCCCTAGGTCTCAGCCTCCCGAGGGAGCCAGCGAGACGGGCGCTTTTATACCGAGGACGGAAGCAGGCACAGCTTGAGGCCAGCGGGTGGCCCGGCCGGTTCCAGCCCCGGGAAGCTCTGCGGTCCACCCGTCCGCACGGCAGCCGGGCTGGAGGCAGCGTTGATCCCGGCGGGACGGAGGAGACTCCAGGAGTGAGAGCCCGCGGTCCGGGCCGGCTGTCGAGTCTGCGATCAATGGCTCCTGTGGACTGCGGGGACGGCCGGGTGCTTTCCATGGGCTCCCGACGTGGGTGCCTGGGTCTGATGGAACCAGGTGCGGGGCGTGGGAGCCTGCCCCTGCTCACCCCTGCGCGGGGAGGGGAGGGGAGGGGAGGGGGGAGGGGGGCAGACCCAGGGGGCTTCTCCCGCGTGGGTGTGGGGGGGAGGGTTAGGAGAGGCTGGGTGGTGGCTGGGTGGGAGGGGCCGGGCCGACGTCCAGCCAGGAGGAGGTGCGGGGGCTCCCGGCCCCCCTCTGCCCCCCCACCTGATCTTCCTGCCCCTCTCCCGCCGCGGCCGCCTCTGCTTCTCTTCCCTAGCTCTTGTTTGCTGACGGTCTGTCACACTCGGGAGCCTCTGAAGTGCTCTACAGACCTGACTCCTATCAGGCTGGAGGTTGGGGGGCTGGGGAGCGGGGCTGAGGGACGGACCCCCCCCCCCGCTTTGTCTGCAGAGGTTTTGGACGCGGCGTCTCCGCGTGGCCCTGACACGGCGTCTCGGCGTGGCCTGCCTCCCGCGCGGGGTGACAGCCATTGTGGGCCCGGAGGCCGTGATGATGACTTAATGATAGCCTGTCGCCGCGTGTCGCTGCTTTATTTTCCTCTTCAAAAGCCGCTGTCACAGCAGCGTGCTGTGGGCCTTCCGTCGGGAGACGCTGGGACCTCACGTGGCACCAGCGGGGCGCCCGCCGAGAGGCGCACAGGCCACGCACGCGTGCGTTCTGGGGTTCCTGCCTGGGCACCCCCCTTCTCCTCCCCTCGCAGGACGCGTGCCCCCAAGGCACCCCAACTCCCCCCACGCCCCGCGAAGGGCTCCTTCGGGACTCCCAGAAGGACAGGAGCAAAGCCGAGCCGGCCTCCCTGGCCTGCACCCCCTTTCCTCCCCAGCCCCCCCCAACCGAGCTCGCTGCCCACGTGGACACCACAGCCGCCGTCGCAATCCGCGTCCATAGCCACGCAGTGCGGTGTCCGTCCCACCCAGCCGCGTGTGCAACACCAACACGGCCATCACCACCAACCCGCGGTCTAGCCGGGGACCTCTGTGTCCTCAAAGGAGTATTTCCCTCCCTCCCTCCCTCCCTCCCTCCCTCCCTCCTTCCCTCCCTCCTTCCCTCGTCCCTTCCTTTCTTCCTCCTTCCTTTCTCCTGGTGCTGGGACTGGGTTTTAAACTCAGGGCCCGGGCACTGTCCCTTAGCTTTTGAGAGTTGCTGCCCTACCACAGCCGCAGGTCCTACTTGGGCTTTTGCTGGGTCACTGGACACGCGGATTTCTTGGGCTTGTCTGCCTGGGCTGGTGTTGAACTGCACCCCTCAGATCTCAGCCTCCCGAGTAGCCAGGATTGCAGGCGTGAGCCACCGCGCCCAGCTCTCCTCCACTTTGATTGCAGCGTGACGTTCAGGATGTCAAGCCAACCTTCCCTGGATGACACCAACAGTCTCTAACTACCCCATCCTTCCCTTCTTAGCCACCCCATTGGTGGCAGCGCCGGAATGCTTTGCAAGTTCAGGCTTATCTACGTGACTTCACGCGTGAGAGTTCTCACTGTTGGATTCAGACACCCACGCCAGTCACTTGCTGTTGCTGTGACAAAATGCTGGGGACAGCAAGCTGACAAAGAGAAGTTTCCTTGGATGTTGCAGCGCGTGGTTGGCTGGCTCCATTGATGTGGGCCTGAAGGGAGGTTGGGATGTCAAGGTAGGGAGAAAATCTGGTGAAGCAGAGAGAGAGAGAGAGAGAGAGAGAGAGAGAGACAGACAGACAGAGAGAGACAGAGAGACAGAGACAGAGAGAGACAGAGAGACAGAGAGAGACAGAGACAGAGACAGACGAACAGATGGAGAAAGGGCTCAGAGACTGGACATGCTTTTCCAACATCTCTCCCAGGATCTCACTTTCCTCACTTTCTAGCACTTTCTGGAAGCCCATTCCATCTAAACCCAGCAGTGGCCAAGTTGTGTCCACACCCGGGCGACCCAGGCGCCTTTCTTCCAGGGGTGCCACCAGCTGGCAAAACCTGGATAGCACGTGAGTCCTCGGGGGACCCCGATATTTGCGCCCATCCACAGCCTCCCCGCCCAGATGGCCCCGCCTCGATGGAGCGTCCGCCTCCCCCCCCTTCAGCCCTCGGCAGGTTGCACGCGCCGTCTCTCGTGTCCAGGCCCGGCGGTGTTCCTTGGAGATCTGCAGGACGCAGCTCGGCGCGACCATCTCAGCCGAGGGGCCTCGGCCGGCTGACGCGAGAGGAACTTCTTCCTGGGTCACCCCTCTGCCCCCTGCGCCCCTGCTCACCAGGTGATCTGTGGTGGATTGTCTTGCCTAGTTCTGTCCCTCCCGTCCGAGCTTGATTATTGATGTCTGTTCCCACGGCAGACATGGAAATGCACAGTCAAGGGATTCGCAGCGTTGCTTCTTTCAGGGTGCGCATCTGGGGTAACACAGGACGCAGCCTCCACCTGTCCCTGAAGCCACACTATAAAGAGTGCATTGGATGTGGAAGTGCAAACGGCTCACGAGGCCCCTCGCCCTGTCCCGTGAGCCACCCACACCCTTGCCCCGGCCACGGGGGCCTTAGGAGCGAGGATGCTGTAGCTTGTCACGCTAGAAAGCTGGGCTCGGCCTGGCTTCGATTCCTCAGCACCACATATATAGAAAAATGCCGGAAGTGGCGCTGTGGCTCAAGTGGCAGAGTGCTGGCCTTGAGCAAAAAAGAAGCCAGGGACAGTGCTCAGGCCCTGAGTTCAAGTCCCAGGACTGGCAAATATATATATATATATATATAATATATATTTAAATGTATTTTTAAACATTTGCAATAAGCCAAGTGTAATTTATGTAACATAAAATTCATTAAATTAGCAACATAAAACTGTCACAATGGGCTGGAAATATGGCCAAGTGGCAAAAGTGCTTGCCTCGTATACATGAAGCCCTGGGTTCGATTCCCCAGCACCACATATACAGAAAATCACCAGAAGTGGCGCTGTGGCTCAAGTGGCAGAGTGCTAGCCTTGAGCAAAAAGAAGCCAGGGGCAGTGCTCAGACCCTGAGTCCAAGGCCCAGGACTGGCAAAACAAAAAACAAAAAAAATCCTGTCACAATGAAACCTATTATTTTGTATAATACATACTAATAAAAATTCATTAAAATAAAAAAAAAGAGAAAGCTGGGCTCGGCCTTTGCATTCTGTGACTTCCGTTCCATTCATGTCCTACACTTGCAGCAACAGGCCCCGAGGGGTGTGTGTGTGTGTGTGTGTGTGTGTGATGAGATAGTTGGTCATTCTTAGCAGGGCTGCGTGTGACAAATGCATTTGTTCTTATGTGGCCTTCAGTCATTCTTCAGAGCGACGCACATAGAACAGGTGGAAGGAGAGGGAGGGGAGTCGATGGTTTTCTGCTGCGCTTGCCTCAGCCCCCGGGGGCCTGCCTTTGTCCCCACACTGACTGCATCCCAGCCGGGCCCCTGTGCTCGGGCTCTGCTCCTCTGTCATCCAGAGGCAAAAGCCAGGAGGATCTCAGTTCGAGGCCAGCGTGGACAAAACCTAGCAAGCCCTCATTTCAGCGAACGAGCAGGACGAGGTGGTTGGTCCGGGATCCCGGCTGCGGAGGGCCGCGGGTCCGGGTCGGCCTCGGGCGGGCAGGCGTTGCTCCGCGGGCGGCCACGCGAGGGCGCTGTCGCCCCGCCCGTGCCGCGCGCAGCCCCGAGGCCTCGCGGAAGCGGGCGGCGGCCTGGGGTGGCGGCGGCCGGGCGCGCGGGGACGGGACGGCGGGGGTGGGGGGGCCCGGCTGCCCTCCGCCCCCCCTCTCCGCCCCCCCCCCCGCGGCGAGGTGGCCCCGTGACCCGAGACAAACGGTCCAGGAAGAGCCGTGTCTGCCGCGGAGGGCGGCCGGGCGCGGCGGTCATGCGATCCGCGGGGCCCCGCGCGGTCTGGATCGCATTAGCCGCGTCGGGCCCGGCGGGAGGGGCCGGGCCGGGGTCAGGGCGCAGCCCGCGCCGCCCGCTGCGCCCGGCGGGAGGGGGCCCGGCCGCGGGGGGATTGCTCTGGGCGGCCTGGAGAGCCGGGGGGGGGCGCACGAGGGGCGCGCGGTGGGGGGGGCGGCGCGCGGTGGGGAGGGGCGCGCAGCGAGGGGCGCGCGGGGGGAGAGGGGGCGCGCGGGGAGGGGGAGGGGGAGGCGCGGTGGGGAGGGGGCGCGCGGGGGGGAGAGGGGCGCGCGGGGGGGAGGGGTCGCGCGGTGGGGAGGGGGGCGCAGCGAGGGGCGCGCGGGGGGGGAGAGGGGCGCGCGGGGAGGGGGAGGGGGAGGCGCGGTGGGGAGGGGGGCGCGCGGGGGGGGGGGAGAGGGGCGCGCGGGGGGGGAGGGGGCGCGCGGGGGGGGAGGGGGCGCGCGGTGGGGAGGGGGGCGCAGCGAGGGGCGCGCGGGGGGGGGAGGGGGCGCGCGGGGAGGGGGAGGCGCGGTGGGGAGGGGGGCGCGCGGGGGGGAGGGGGCGCGCGGTGGGGAGGGGGCGCGCGGTGGGGAGGGGGCGCGCGGGGAGGGGGAGGCGCGGCGGGGAGGGGGAGGCGCGGTGGGGAGGGGGGCGCGCGGGGGGGAGGGGGGGCGCGCGGTGGGGGGGGTGCGCGGTGGGGAGGGGACGCGCGGGGGGGGAGGGGGCGCGCGGTGGGGAGGGGGGCGCAGCGAGGGGCGCGCGGGTGGAGGGGCGCGCGGTGGGGAGGGGGGCGCAGCGAGGGGCGCGCGGTGGAGGGGCGCGCGGTGGGGAGGGGGGCGCAGCGAGGGGCGCGGTGGGTGAGGGGCTCAAAGCCCAGGCGAGGGGCGCTGGAGAGGAGGAGGCCCGGTGGGCCAGGGGCCACAGGGGCCTGCACAGGGCAGAGCTGCCGGGTGGAGGGGGGGGGGGTGTCCCTCCTGCCCTCCTTTTTTTTCCTCTTCTTCATTCTCTTCCTTTTCCGCTTGTTTTACATTTTGTGTCAGTCCTGGGATTTGAACTCAGTGCCGGGGCACTTCCTTTGAGCTTTTCCCCTCAAGGCGGGTGCTCTGCCACTTTGGGGCTCAGCACGATTCTAGCTTCATTAGTTGATTATTTGGAGATTAGAGTCCCACAGGCTTTCCCGCCTGGGCTGGCTTTGAACCGTGATCCTCAGATCCCAGCCTGCTGAGTAGCGAGGTGTGAGCCACAGGCCTGCTATTTTCAGAAGGGAACTTGGAGCATTCTGGAAAAGTGAAACGACTGGGTAGGATTTTTACCTTGGTTCTGCCGTCCAGTGCCCGGCGCTCAGCTCAGCAGCGCAGGTCTAATGGAATCCGTTTTTAAGAACACCACAGAGGAAACAACCACTGAGCAGTCCGCGGGGACCGAGGCTTGGGGACAAATAGAGAAAGCCGCCCAGTTAATCAAGCCACCTGCTCCAGGGGCCCCGGGGGGGGGGTACCCCAAAGCCCCAGGCAGGAGCGGCCTGCCCCGCACACCTTTAATCAAGGCTCCGCCAGCTCCCCTTGGAAACTATTTTGTAATGAAATCAACCTTGCTTTGTAACCCCAGACTAATTACTGCATTTCTTCTCCTTAATTTACTTCCAGGTATTTGAAAGTTTTCAAATTGGTATCCTTTCCTATCATTTGACTAAGACAGACCACAGTAGATAATGACCATTTGACCAGACTGGCCTCAGAATGTCAATTTCAGAACTAGTATTAAGAATTTCAATATTAAGGAGTTTCATACCTTTCCTTTCTTTCCTTTCTTTTTTTCCTTTCTTTTTTTTTGGCCAGTCCTGGGCCTTGGACTCAGGGCCTGAGCACTGTCCCTGGCTTCTTCCCGCTCAAGGCTAGCACTCTGCCACTTGAGCCACAGCACCGCTTCTGGCCATTTTCTGTATATGTGGTGCTGGGGAATCGAACCTAGGCCCTCGAGTATCCGAGGCAGGCACTCTTGCCACTAGGCTATATCCCCAGCCCCTCTTTCCTTTCTTAAAAAAAGAATTTCTTGTGCCAGTACTGGGGCTCGAACCGCTTGCCTAGCTGGAAGCGGAGCTGTGCCTTAAGGGACAGAGCAGCAGCCTTGAGCACAAAAGCTCAGGGACAGTGCCCGGGTCATAAGTTCAAACCTCAGGGCCAACACACACACACACACACACACACACACACACACACACACACACGGTGGGAGGAGCACGGAGTTTACTTTCTCACCGCGAGGCCGTGTTTGGCCTTTGCTCCGCCGTGCCGGGTCGCCCGCGCCGGCGTCTTGGCTCTGGCTCCCGTCGTTTGGGAGGCGCAGGCGAGATGTGGCTGGGGGCGGCCTCTGACGCCCCTACCAGGGAGATTCTCTTTCGCTTGTGAGTCTGGATGGCCTGTCCTCTGGCCCGCCATGGCTCCTGGTCACCAGGGTTGTCCATCTTCAGTGAGGAACGTGCCCCGCGGCTGCAGGGGCGACCGTTCACATTCGGGGACCCTTACCAACATTTCATGCACTTCTCAGAAGATGCCCTGAGCCCCGAATCCCCCCATGGACCCCCCCGCTGCTTGGTCATGGCAGTGAAACGGAGGCCTAGGACTCTGCTCGTGGGAGCTACTTCAGATATCCCCCTTTTCACCTCGGGCAAGTGCCTTCAGCCCCCTCTCCATCCTAGCGGGGCGCCCGGTCAGGGGGCCTGGTAACTGAGGTCTGCCCCAGAGTGCCCTGCGATCACCCCACCCCGCCTTCCTGCCGCCCCTTTCCCCTCATTCTCACGCTCATGGGAGCAGCGAGCCCTCACGAGATCCGTGTCCCTGCCGCGCTGGGCTGTGGCACCGTTCTGCCTCTCTCTATCCACGCGTGCTTCCTCTTTGCGTGGTGTCTCAGGGATAGCGTGGGAGCTCTCGGCCGGATGGGAGGTGAGGCAGCTCCCGCCGCCCCGCCGCTGTCCATGCCACCTTCAGGCTTCCACATCCCCTTCTGACTTGTTACTCGTGTGTGTGTGTGTGTGTGTGTGTGTGTGTGTGTGTGTGTGTACTAGGGCTTGAACTCAAGGTCTCCTGCTCTGGCTTAGCTTTTACACACACAGCTGGCACTCTTACTACTTGAGCCACACCTCTACTTAAGTTTTTTTTTTTCTTTTTGTGGTTCATTGGAATAAAAGTCTGCTGGCTTTGAATCTTGATCCTCAGATCTCAGCCTCCTGGGGGGGGCTAGGATTATGCTTACAGGTATTAAGGTATATTTCTTATTTCCCCCCCTGCATTAAAAACCTTTGGACCGCAAGAGCAGAGGTTTCTTGATCTTTGGGTCCTCCTGGCTTATTAGTCTGTATGGCTGTGTTGCAGCCGTGGATGGTTTCAGTTGTATGATTTCATAGCTACTGACATGTTTGGGTCCACAGGTAAGCTGGGTGTTTCTTGGTTGAAAAGAACCGCCTTTTATTCATCTCTTGGCCCATCCAGTGCTGGTGTGTGAAACATACTCCATAAATGTCCATAAATGCACTCAGACTTGACTTTGCTGGGAAGAGCTTGACTGTAAGAAATGGACCGGGTTTGTGTTGCTGCAACACGAGGGGCTTGCTTCTGAAAATGAGATGCTTCTTGTCTTTGTGTCTTGGCAATTTCCACCCCCCCCCCCTTTTAGGTATAGAACGTGAGCAGGTTAAACAGGACTCGGCCTTGAATCCACAGTGACACCGAGGCTGAAATGACACGGAGCTTAGAAGTGATTTAGTTTGCATCAGTTTTATTTGGAGGATAAAGTTTCCTTCTGGAAAGAGAAATGCTAATGAAAAAAAAAATCACCCCTGACTGTAATTCAGAAGTAATAGAAATTTGGCTAGAAATAGAATCTTATGAAAACTCTCCAAGCAAAGCATCTTCTACCCATGACTTGGCGTTGG